>NC_068452.1:31989185-32000524 GCF_023373465.1 Oncorhynchus keta | reverse complement strand
CATGACTAATGACATGTTAATGCACTATCTGGGGGGCCCTCAACCAATGTGTTCATAATATGCTATCTGGGGGGCCTGACCTCCAGGCTGCTCTCAACGCCCCAAAATAAAATAATAATATTAACTTTTCTTTTGGGGGGAGGGGAGGGTTGGAGTCCCCTGGAGGTCGGGGCCCCATGGCACATGCCCTGTGTACCCATTCAGTAAGCCGGCCCTTTGTGTGTATGTGTCTGTCTTTCTGTCTCTGTGTGTGTGTAGGCTATGCATGCTCACTGGTACGTCTGTGTGTGTGTGTGTGTGTGTGTAGGCTATGCATGCTCACTGGTACGTCTGTGTGTGTGTGTAGGCTATGCATGCTCACTGGTACGTCTGTGTGTGTGTGTGTAGGCTATGCATGCTCACTGGTACGTCTGTGTGTGTGTGTGTGTGTGTAGGCTATGCATGCTCACTGGTACGTCTGTGTGTGTGTGTAGGCTATGCATACTCACTGGTACGTCTGTGTGTGTGTGTAGGCTATGCATGCTCACTGGTACGTCTGTGTGTGTGTGTAGGCTATGCATGCTCACTGGTACGTCTGTGTGTGTGTGTGTGTGTGTGTGTGTAGGCTATGCATGCTCACTGGTACGTCTGTGTGTGTGTGTAGGCTATGCATACTCACTGGTACGTCTGTGTGTGTGTGTAGGCTATGCATGCTCACTGGTACGTCTGTGTGTGTGTGTGTGTAGGCTATGCATGCTCACTGGTACGTCTGTGTGTGTGTGTAGGCTATGCATACTCACTGGTACGTCTGTGTGTGTGTGTAGGCTATGCATGCTCACTGGTACGTCTGTGTGTGTGTGTAGGCTATGCATGCTCACTGGTACGTCTGTGTGTGTGTGTAGGCTATGCATGCTCACTGGTATGTCTGTGTGAGTGTGTAGGCTATGCATGCTCACTGGTACGTCTGTGTGTGTGTGTAGGCTATGCATGCTCACTGGTACGTCTGTGTGAGTGTGTAGGCTATGCATGCTCACTGGTACGTCTGTGTGAGTGTGTGTGATTCAGTTTGTTTTCTATGCCATATCCTTTGTGGTGCACTAAATGAAAACAGAGCTAAATAGAGCAAGGCCTTAGCAATGGGACACCATCTCCCCCACGACCTCTGCCTCCTGGAGGTGTGAGCTGCCTTGCCATGCTAAACATAACATGTATACAACATGCATGGAAAATGACTGACTCAGCTGTGCGCTATTAAAAGAGCTCAAATCCCAAAGTATTGCTGGGGGGACGGGGACTGCTGGTCAGAGCTACAATCTGTGTGGGCTGGGGCTGGGAACATTGCCCCAAATGAGAAGACCTAGCCAGGAATACTAGCAGACAATTTTTCCACCAGAGGTCTAGCCACCCCAAACCGTAAGTGGCAGTTGTGTGAATGATATCAAAACATACTATAGGTGTGAAATGGAGACAGTCAGCCAATGACACACAGCCAGGACAGTATTTGCACGTTTTGTGTTATGACACAGGGAAACTTGTTACTGTAACTGTATAGTTCCATGTTCTGATTTCATTGTAGTTTGTGTAGGGATGGCAGGATAACATCTATGATTACGGTCTTTTTTTTTCACATTGTGTCTTTATCGCATTTGTTTCATTCATGTTATTCTTGGATCTATTAAGTTTATCTTTGAGTTGTGCTGATGTTACCGTACAGCTTTTGAAAATAACGTTGCTATAGTATTTTTAGGTCAGGATATATTTGGAGCCTCCCCTTGGACAGACACACACTGTACAGTACATGGTAAACTGTGGCTTAAGTGCTATTAAAACACCCAGTAGAACAAATACTGTGGACCAATCACACTTAAACTGTAATGGGACAAACTGGGATTGTCGTAGGTGGTTATTGGAAAGATATAGTAATCTGAGGAAAGAAAGTTACTGTAATGTGACTGTATCTTATACTGCATGAATAAACTATGAAATGTTGAGTCACCTTGACTGTCTGACATATTCGGTATGCTTCACATTGACACTGTCCTAACTGAAGATGGGTTTCACTTTGCCCTTTGTGATAATTTGAGGTCATGTATCAAGGAGTATGTTTAGCTCCTTCTGATGAAACAACCAGACAGCATTTATTAGAGTGATCATAAGCTCTATCTTTTAACTTTGCTCTGTCACTACAGTACATGGTCAATATCTGTCTCTTCTGTTTCCATTGCAGAGTTATGGCGTAACTAAAGGCTTAAAGGCCCAGTGCATTCAAAAATGTGATTTTTCTGTGTTTTATATATATTTCCACACTATGAGTTTTGAATAATACTGTGAAATTGTGAACATGATGATAATGGCCTTTAAGTGTAAGAGCTGTTTGAAAAGACCACCTGAAAAATCAGCCTGTTTTGGTGGGATGGAGTTGTGGCCTGCCGGTGACATCACCAGTTGGTAAATTAGTTAATAGACCAATAAGAAAGAGAGCTCCAACACTCTCAGCCAATAACAGCTAGTTTTCAGTTTTCTCCTCCAAATCTGATCACTCCCAGACAGTCCTATCTAAATTCTTATTTGATAAATTGCCCTTTTCTAAAAGCATTTTTTCTTTCTTATTTTTTACCAAAACATCTGCATTGGACCTTTAACGGTTGTCTTTAACAGGGTCTTTTGGATACCAAAATCATGGACCTGGAATATCTGTTGGTATGAAATAAATTTTTGAGAATGTTCAATATTCTCACTTTGATCATATAATCACTCATAGAATTTGAATTGAATTCTTATTATATGTATCACTTCTCATCCATTAGTCAATCCATTGATTATTGATTCATCTTGACATGCTTTCATCATATCATATAATGGACTGTAGACCGATGTGTATTTCTATAAGAATGCCATTGCATACTTCTGAACAATACATTTACTGCCTGTATTTTTAATTCAAAACTATCAAGTTTTCTCATTAAACACTAAAACATGGCACTATATGCTACTGAAAATGATATTCTCATTGGTCTTTTCCAGAGTATGGACCCAGCTGCAATTCTGCTGGTGCCTGTTGTGGTGGTGGTAACAGCAGTGGTTATTTTCCTGCACAGTCTGGTGCTCAAGTTCTTGTCCACAGCAACGGTGCGCAACAAGGTGGTCGTGATAACAGATGCCTTAACAGGACTGGGAAAGGGTAAATCCTTTGTTTTGATTTTGAAAAACAAAGCTCAGATATGAAGTGCACGTAGAAAACTGTTATTACATTGTTACTAAAACAGTATTCTGTCTTTAAATGCATTAATCCAAACCTTTGCAGAATGTGCAAAGTTGTTTCACGAGGGAGGAGCTAGAGTCATCCTTTGCGGAAAAACTTGGGAAAAACTTGAAGGTTTTGCTGATAACCTGACTAGCGCTGCAGACCCTCAATTAGTAAGTATGTCATAACTCTTAAACCCAACAGAGCAATTATATGGTCTTTATATGCCTGATACAAAGTTACATTTTATTAGCATTTACAGTGCCTTGCGAAAGTATTCGGCCCCCTTGAACTTTGCGACCTTTTGCCACATTTCAGGCTTCAAACTTAAAGATATAAAACTGTATTTTTTTGTGAAGAATCAACAACAAGTGGGACACAATCATGAAGTGGAACGACATTTATTGGATATTTCAAACTTTTTTAACAAATAAAAAACTGAAAAATTGGGCGTGCAAAATTATTCAGCCCCCTTAAGTTAATACTTTGTACCGCCACCTTTTGCTACGATTACAGCTGTAAGTCGCTTGGGGTATGTCTCTATCAGTTTTGCACATCGAGAGACTGAATTTTTTTTCCATTCCTCCTTGCAAAACAGCTCGAGCTCAGTGAGGTTGGATGGAGAGCATTTGTGAACAGCAGTTTTCAGTTCTTTCCACAGATTCTCGATTGGACTTTGACTTGGCCATTCTAACACCTGGATATGTTTATTTTGAACCATTCCATTGTAGATTTTGCTTTATGTTTAGGATCATTGTCTTGTTGGAAGACAAATCTCCGTCACTGTCTCAGGTCTTTTGCAGACTCCATCAGGTTTTCTTCCAGAATGGTCCTGTATTTGGCTCCATCCATCTTCCCATCAATTTTAACCATCTTCCCTGTCCCTGCTGAAGAAAAGCAGGCCCAAACCATGATGCTGCCACCACCATGTTTGACAGTGGGGATGGTGTGTTCAGGGTGAAGAGCTGTGTTGCTTTTACGCCAAACATAACATTTTGCATTGTTGCCAAAAAGTTAAATTTTGGTTTCATCTGACCAGAGCACCTTCTTCCACATGTTTGGTGTGTCTCCCAGGTGGCTTGTGGCAGACTTTAAACGACACTTTTTATGGATATCTTTAAGAAATGGCTTTCTTCTTGCCACTCTTCCATAAAGGCCAGATTTGTGCAATATACGACTGATTGTTGTCCTATGGACAGAGTCTCCCACCTCAGCTGTAGATCTCTGCAGTTCATCCAGAGTGATCATGGGCCTCTTGGCTGCATCTCTGATCAGTCTTCTCCTTGTATGAGCTGAAAGTTTAGAGGGACGGCCAGGTCTTGGTAGATTTGCAGTGGTCTGATACTCCTTCCATTTCAATATTATCACTTGCACAGTGCTCCTTGGGATGTTTAAAGCTTGGGAAATCTTTTTGTATCCAAATCCGGCATTAAACTTCTTCACAACAGTATCTCGGACCTGCCTGGTGTGTTCCTTGTTCTTCACGATGCTCTCTGCGCTTTTAACGGACCTCTGAGACTATCACAGTGCAGGTGCATTTATACAGAGACTTGATTACACACAGGTGTGGATTTGCAGTGGTCTGATACTCCTTCCATTTCAATATTATCGCTTGCACAGTGCTCCTTGGGATGTTTAAAGCTTGGGAAATCTTTTTGTATCCAAATACGGCTTTAAACTTCTTCACAACAGTATCTCGGACATGCCTGGTGTGTTCCTTGTTCTTCATGATGCTCTCTGCGCTTTTAACGGACCTCTGAGACTATCACAGTGCAGGTGCATTTATACAGAGACTTGATTACACACAGGTGGATTGTATTTATCATCATTAGTCATTTAGGTCAACATTGGATCATTCAGAGATCCTCACTGAACTTCTGGAGAGAGTTTGCTGCACTGAAAGTAAAGGGGCTGAATAATTTTGCACACCCAATTTTTCTATTTTTGATATGTTAAAAAAGTTTGAAATATCCAATAAATGTCGTTCCACTTCATGATTGTGTCCCACTTGTTGTTGATTCTTCACAAAAATATACAGTTTTATATCTTTATGTTTGAAGCCTGGAATGTGGCAAAAGGTCGCAAAGTTCAAGGGGGCCGAATACTTTCGCAAGGCACTGTATATGAATATGCATAAATTGTAAAGTGATCATGAATATCCTAAAGATTAATAACCCTACTGTATATTACAGTAATTTGGTCCTGCCTTATTGTGAAATTCTCTTTCCCTTTCCAAGACCTTCCCTCCTAAACTTGTGCTGGTGGATTTCGGTGACATGAACAGCATGCCAGATGTGATCGTAGAGACGCTGGAGTGTTATGGCTGTGTGGATGTGCTCATTCTCAACAGCAGCCTTAAAGTCAAGGCCCCAGTACATAGCACATCACTGAAGATGGACAAGCTAGTTATGGACAATAACTACTTTGGCCCTATCACAGTGGCTAAGGGTACTATATCATAACAGAGCATAATTTAACTCAGTTTAAAGGAATTGAAGTTTGAGAGTTGTGTTACATTGGTCCCTTCCACAGGTCTTCTGCCATCCATGATGTCGAGGAGGACTGGCCATGTGATTCTGGTCAACAGCATCCAGGGCAAGCTGGCTATGCCTTTCCGTGCCACTTGTGAGTTCAGTCATTTTCATACCGACAGTAGGCCTACTTCTGAATGTAGTTTGATGAAGTTTTAATGAAGGTATTCAGATGTACAGTATGAGTTCCCTCAATAATGGAACAAGTGTATGAGCGGGAGATCAGGGTATGAATTTGGCTTCTGCTGGGTTTCAGATGCTGCCTCTAAGCATGCGGTCCAAGCTTTCTTTGACTGTTTGCGGGCTGAGGTCCAAGAGTATGGTATCTCTGTCAGCACCGTCAACCACACCTTCATAATCTCCCCTCCACCCGGGGAAAAGACCAAGAAGTCCATCTGGTCAAGTAACCTGCTGTCTCAGTTGATGATCTTAATATTGTGTGTTGTGTTGGTCTGACTACTCTAACCAACCTTATCCCGCCTCCCCCTCACAGTCTTCTCCAAACAGAAGGTTATGGGCATCACACCAGCAGAGGCTGCCAGTGAGATCCTGAAGATTCTGAACAGCAAGAAGAGAGAGGTGGTCATGGCTCACTCCCTCCCCAAGATGGCCATCTATGCCAGATCCCTTTTCCCAAATGTATTTTTCGCTGTGATGGCTGCAGGAGTGAATAATGTTGCAGGAGTGAATAATATGGCAGCTTTAGCAGACCCAGAGGAGCTGTAGTCAACATGGCATTGGATTGGCACTGATTCTGGATACACACCACATAGAACTGGGAATAAGATGATGTGTTGGGCCAGCACTTATGACTGTCAAATATTCAGGACCAGCTGAGACCGGAATGAAAAGAGAAGAAGACAAAACGATTATTGAAATGTTTGTATGTTTTCAATGCTGAATGGACACAGGTGACTGAAAAAGATGTTGGAAAAATGTTTACTTGGAAACTAAAATAACTTGGGTATCTCATAAGGTACGCAACTTGCTTCAGTAGAACTGTCATATAGCAGAAATGAGGGAAACTGTTGTTTGTGTTATTGGGAACCTTATATTAGGCCTATAGAACCTAGAAATAAACCTTGTTTTGAGCTCTGTCTCATTGTCTTTACTTTTCATAATATATGTAACATTGGTAAAGAGACCACTTTGTAGCCTACAGATGGAATTGAAGACTCATAATTGTATTTTGTGACAGAGGTGGATGGTAATTTAATTACAATCTCAACTCATTATAGTCATGAAGTAACTATTTTACGCTGGCTAGTGGACATCAATGGAATTGCATCCGGAAAGACTGCGCACAGCCACGAGCGAGAACTGACTCTTGAACAAGAATATCGATATGGCTTTACGAAAATTGATTTTTCGCGTCTATGCATTGAACAGCACACGTCATTCTGTAAAGGTTTTGAATACTCATATGTCTGCCTTTAGTGTATTGAGTCCTAACACCGATTTGAGAGTAAAACATGACCGACACAACCTCTGCTTTTCTATCAACCTGGACGGCGAAGGTGAGCGTGAAACAGAGCAGGGATTGCCATTTACAACCAGGGGGTTATAGTAACTCGAGGCCGGTGTTCATGCATGGCCCACTTGGGAAGATTCCTAGTTAGGAACGCATGACTGTGGGGAATATAATATGTTACACGTATAAATAACATTTTACTCTCTTGGCATAGGACATCAGGATAGCGCGGTGCTGCGCTACAAATTTACGAGCAAGAAGGAGGTAGATCTACTGTCAACTTATGTACCCGAGTCTTTCAGGGGCAAAGGTGTTGCAGCTCTTCTGTCAAAGGTAAACTGTCGTGACTATGGAATCCCATTTCCGCCACCCCCAAAAAATGTAAAGGCCCAGTGCAGTCAAAACGTGTTATAATGTGTTTTATATATATTTCCACACAGGTTTGAATAAATCTGTGAAATTGTGAAAATTATGATAATGCCCTTTTAGTGTAGGAACAGTTTGAAATGTCATTCTGTTTTGGTGGGATGGAGTTTTGGCCTGCCTGGTGAAATGAACAGGTGGTAAATTAGTAAATAGTACAATTAAATATTGTTCCAAACTACTCTGCCAATAACAGCTAGTTTTCAGATTTTCCCTCCCTACTCAGACCACTCCCAGACAGTCATAGCAAAATTATTGCTTGAGAAATTGCTCTTTGCTATTTGAAAACAAGTTAACCAGCAATGATTTGATATTGAGAATTTAAAAAACGTCTGCATTTGACCTTAGAAAACGATTATACTATCTAAACATTTCTAGGTACTATCTACAAATTTTGAGATACGTAAGTCAACATTTTGAGATACTTTTTTTCTAACCTTAATTTAACTAGGCAAGTCAATTAATAACAAATGGTTATTTACAAGAACGGTCTACGAAGAGGCAAAAGGCCTCCTGCGGGGATGGAGCCCAACTTGTTTAAATGTAGGACAAAACACACATCACGACAAAAGAGACACCACAACAATACATAAAGAGAGACATAAGACAACAACATAAAAAGACAGGAACATGACAATACATGGTAGCAGCACAACATGACAACAACACAACATGGCAGCAGCACAACATGGTAGCAGCACTAACATGGTACAAACATTGTTAGGCACAGACAACAGCACGAAGGGCAAAAAGGTAGAGACAACAATACATCACACGAAGTGTCAGTAAGTGTCCATGATTGAGTCTTTGAATGTAGATGGAGATAAAACTGTCCAGTTTGGGTGTTTTTTGCAGCTCGTTCCAGTCGCTAAGTTAGCTGCAGCGGACTGAAAAGAGGAGCGACCCATTGATGTGTGTGCTTTGGGGACCTTTAACAGAATGTGACTGGCAGAACAGGTGCTGTATGTGGTGGATGAGGGCTGCAATAGATATTTCAGATAGGGGGGAGTGAGGCCTAAGAGGATTTTATAAATAAGCATCAACCAATGGGTCTTGCGACGGGTATACAGAGATGACCAGTTTACAGAGGAGTATAGCGTGCAGTGATGTGTCCTATAAAATGTTGAGATATTAAGTCCTCGCCCTAGGGAGGACTCCTGGTCCTTTACACAGACACAGAGACAACAACTGTGAGTGGTCAATAGAGCTAACAGTGCTGAGCTTGCTTTATGCAGGGTTGCATCATGTAGGACTTTGTATCTGCAATTAAAAAGTAAATCACACAACAAACCATTGCTATTGTGTTGATTGATTAATTGCAGTCAATCATTTTGGATTAAAAAAGGTCTATGTAGCTTAGCCGCACAAAGTTAGAATATAAATCCAATTTGATCACATTCATATTTCCTCTTAACATAAATAAATGGGCCTATATTTAATATATAATTTAGGTTGTAAGTACATAGCTTAGGCTATAAATACATGATGTTACTGCTTTGTTTCCCTTGCCCAGAGGGAATCAGAGTGCTTAGGCTTCTCTAGGCTACCTGCAGCTGTGGTTGTTATCAGTAGGCTACAGTTGATCCGTTTGTGCTGAAGTTGACAGATGGAAATCACCACACAATGCTACACATAAATAAACATGGCACGGCAGGTAGCCTAGTGGTTAGAGCGTTGGGCCAGTAACCGAAAGGTTGCTGAATCGAATCCCTGAGCTGACAAGAAACAAATCTGTTGTTCTGCCCCTGAACAAGGCAGTTAACCCACTGTTCCTAGGCTGTCATTGTAAATAAGAATTTGTTCTTAACTGACTTGCCCAGTTAAATAAAGGTTAAAAGTAATATATATATATATATATATATATATATATATATATATATATATATATATGATTTACCATCTCTACATTTTAGATACTATTGACTTTTTTTGTATGTGGTGGGAATTGGCTTCCATACATGACTCATGATGTCTTTGGTAACAATAAAATAGTTGCATGTTTGGTAATATTTTTTAATTGCAATATTATTCATATTATTTATTAATACATTTGAACCATTCTCTCCTCTATTCAGGCTGCCATGGATTTTCTAGTGGAAGAAAACCTCAAGGCCCATATATCTTGTTGTTATATTAAGAAATATGTTGAGGAAACCCCACTTCTTGGTTATAAGGATCTTATTATAGTCTGAATAAGCTGCATCCTTGATGAATAGTGGTTGGAAAGAATGGTCATTGTAAAAATACATAATACTTTAAAATAATGTATTCAGTATTTACAGTACTAGTCAAAAGGGTTTTCTTTATTTTTACTATGTTCTACATGGTATAATAATAGTGAAGATAATCAAAACTATGAAATAACACATATGGAATCATGTAGTAACCAAAAAAAGTGGTAAAGAAATCAAAATATATTTTAGATTTTAGATTCTTCAAGGTAGCCTTGATGACAGCTGACAGAAACAGACAGATGACAGAAACGGAAGTCCAGCATTACTTGAAGACATAAAGGTCAGTCAATCCGGAAAATGACAAGAAAGTTGTACAGTCACAAAAACCCTCAAGTGCTATGATGAAACTGGCTCTCATGAGGACCGCCATAGGAAAGGAAGACCCAGTTACCTCTGCTGCAGAGGATAAGTTCATTAGTTACCAGCCTCAGAAATTGCAGTCCAAATAAGTAAAAGACAAATCTCAAAATCAACTGTTCAGAGGAGACTGCATGAATTAGGCCTTCATGATCAAATTGCTGCAAAGAAACCACTACTATAGGACACCAATAATAAGAAGAGACTTGCTTGGGGCTAGAAACACGAGCAATGGACAATAGACCGGTGGAAATCTGTCCTTTGGTCTGATGAGTCCAAATGTGAGATTTTTTGTTCCAACCGCCATGTCTTTTTGCGATGCAGAGTACGGATGATCTCTCTATGTGTGGTTCCAACTGTGAAGCATGGAGGAGGAGGTATGATGGTGTGGGAGTGCTTTGCTGGTGACACTGTCAGTAATTTATTTAGAATTCAAGGCACACTTAGCCAGCATGGCTACCACAGCATTCTGCAGCGATATGCCATCCCATCTGGTTTGCGCTTAGTGGGTTTATCATTTGTTTTTAAACAGGACAATGATCCAACACACCTCCAGGCTGTGTAAGGGCTATTTGACCAAGAAGGAGAGTGATGGAGTGCTGCATCAGATGACCTGGCCTCCACCATCACCCGATCTCAACCCAATTGAGATGGTTTGGGATGAGTTGGACTGCAGAGTGAAGGAAAAGCTGCCAACAAGTGCTGAGCATATGTGGGAACTCCTTCAAACTGTTGGAAATGCATTCCAGGTGAAGCTGGTTGAGAGAATGCCAAGAGTGTGCAAAGCTGTCATCAAGGCTACCTTGAAGAATCTCAAATATAAAATATATTTAGATTTGTTTAACACTTTTTTGATTACTACATGATT
The DNA here is from genome assembly GCF_023373465.1 of Oncorhynchus keta. Classification (NCBI taxonomy): domain Eukaryota; kingdom Metazoa; phylum Chordata; class Actinopteri; order Salmoniformes; family Salmonidae; genus Oncorhynchus; species Oncorhynchus keta. The sequence continues at coordinate 31,989,417 of NC_068452.1, read as the reverse complement.
CCATATGTGTTATTTCATAGTTTTGATCTCTTCACTAATTTACATTTACATTTAAGTCATTTAGCAGACGCTCTTATCCAGAGCGAATCTACAATGTAAAAAAACACAAATAAAGAAAAACCCTTGAATGAGTAGGTGTGTCCAAACTTTTGACTGGTACTGTATGAATATATATACAGTATATATATATATAACACATATTGATTATCAGCCTGCTTTCAGTCTACCTTAT
>NC_068452.1:31183978-31273978 GCF_023373465.1 Oncorhynchus keta | reverse complement strand
CCCCTGGCAAAGCAACATTACAAATGAAGTGGTATCAGGGAAACTACTGTAGCCCTGTGTGAGGAGGAGCCACAGTGTCAGAATGGTTCCACACAGACCTATAAATGGGATGTTTGATACAGTACATACTGTAGTGTTTCATAGCAGATGTTGCTGTCCTTTGTCTCGCAGACGCTGCTTCCCACAGAGTGATGCTGAGACTGGCTTAGGCTTGCAGCACCACTGAAGACTTACATGGCACTAGACAATGACTATTAGCCCCAAGACCAGCGAACAGTGATCTACTGACCTCTGAGACAGGTAAGACTGTTACAAATGTGAACATTTACCACCCTGTCTAGATAGCTGTTACATATACTACAGAACGAGGCTCATTTCACCAACATGTAGGATACTGGTTCCTTATCCTCATATGAATAAAGTTCTCTCAGATGTAAACCTTCATGTGGCAGAAAGTGATGTGGGCGCCGGACATGGGGGGGGCTAGTGGGTCTGGGCAGGTGTGAAGTAGTTGATGTTTGTATGATGATGTCGCTTGTATATGAATGTTATGTATTGTTAATAAAATATAAAAATAAAAATCAATTATAAAAAATAAGTAAATTGTATACTCTACCCAAAGACAATATTATCAGGAATGAGTCTTTCGCTGTGTCCTGTGTACTCAATGACAGTCTCACTCTCAGCATCAAATAGCAGAGTTACTTGTTTACTTCACTATGAATTACGAACGCATGTTTGATTTAACTCAAATCTATCACTGAACTGCCGTATACAATAGATCTCAATCAAATTAGTCCGTTTCTGCAGTTCAATCTTTTCACACTCACCTCAAAGCTAGTCATCATTTTCCTTTTCAAGGGAACTTCAAAGTGGTGTCAGAAGGAGACATGGCATGGGTTTGTGTTTGTTTTCTTCTTGCATAGAGAGTAGTTACTTTGGAAAGCGCAGGGCTGGCTCGGTGATGGAGCGTAGGATGATTCAGCAGGAATCCAACAGCCCATGTGACTGATTCACATTTGAACATAAGCTGAAATATGGCCACTCCAGGGAGTTGCGGGGAGAAATGGAAAAATAGCCTCAAATCTCTCCAGCAGCAAATCAAAAGTCTCTTTGTTTAAGTCCTGTTCTGTGTCACCTTCTCTATGGCTCACCGGTGTGTTGTGGTGTACATGGTGGTACTGATTGCTCTTATTCAAAATAAACACCATGACAAAGATGGGGAAGAGGAGTTTGAATGTGCCTCTCCTGAAGAGGAGGGCCTGAGAGGATTATATGGCTCAGTGGGCACCGTATTGTGTAGGGAGTGGATACAGCAGGTACCCATTTGAATCCCAGCCAAGAGACAGACACAATGTTGCAGGGGATAATGTTGCCTCCCAGCAATTAAACTCTGGAGGTTTGGAGTGGTTTAGGGGGAAGCATGTTAAATTAGCCCATTTTTCCTCCCTCTCAGCCATGTCTTACGCTTATCTTCTTTCTGACCGCTTTGTAGGAGAACCTGAGAACTGTACGGAGGAGTCGTTTGCTTTCAATTCTTTAGGTGCCAAATTGAATTCCCTCCATCATTCCTCTCTCTGTGTATCATTTGCATTGACATATCTAAGGCATGCACATTTTCAAGTACTAATTAAAGGCAGAGATTGCGCCCTTTATCCAAGTATCCTAGAAACACTGTGTGATCTGCTCCCGTCAGAACCACAGAACTTTCCCATACCCTTGGGTCTTTGTGTCCCTGGTTTCAGGTTGGTTGTTTACAGTACAGAGGGGTTGTGTTCCGTGCCCCCCTCCTTCCCCCAGTAGCGTTGGGCAGCGGGGTCTCAAAGCCTCGTCATCCAGGACAAATTGGTTGATAGCGGCTCATTTACTTGAAGCCGTCATGAATGGACTGTGCCGTGACTGTGTAAACAAGTGCAAAGACTCCCAAGGGCATTCCTGCATAAATAATGACTCCAGGAGATGTTTGCCATTTGTACCACTCACTGGCTGCAGACATGGGTCAGCTAGTCTCCTCTATTGGGAGGCTTCAGTAAACAACAGCCATTAACGACCCGACAAGTTTACCTGCCTGGTGTGTGGGAGCATCCTCATTGGCTGCTGGGCCTTCTTGGCTTCTCTCTCCATTCAGACTCTTCCTGTTCATAGCACTCATTTCCATCTCTCCTGGTGAACGGCAAGGTTTTATGTAGCTTTTGAAGGGATGTAACAGAGGGACTGTTAAGAGTGTGTTCAAGTCTTACATGCTGTGTTTACTTGAGCATCATCTTCACTGTGCTTCACTTCATCCAGTCAACTGTGTGTTCAGGAATCCACCCAGGTCTTAACACCAGCTGTAAACACTGACTACTCAGATTGTGGGGCATATCCAAAAGTCTTTATAGGTTTGAGCTCCAGGCGTGGGTTTGAGGGAGAATGGCTAGCATGAGCTCTGCAAGGGAAGGTGATGTGACAGCGGGAGAGGGAGGCAGCGTGAGCGGGAGAGAGAGAGAGGAGGAAATAAAGACAAAGAAACACCCACTCCTCATTAGCTTAAGCATCGTGTGTATCCATCATCCTGTAAAATAACATCTGAAAAAAGAGAAAGCCCACGTCTGCCGCGCGGCAACATGGGATGGAGATATAAAATGAATCTCTGCACTTAGGCGGTGCCATCTGTTCATCTGGGTGGAGAGCACGCCTTTATGCCAAACGTTCTTTCTCCCTCGCTCTCTCTCTCTCTCTCTGTCTCTTTCTACTCAACCGCAGAAACCATCTTTGCTCAGAAACCAGAGAGCTCAACAAAACGACATGCCTCAATGCCAACCCCGGGGCTATGTTTTTTCCTCTTGTTCTTAATTTCCCTGATAGTGTGCATATCTTTATCCAGTTTTTGATACAATATGCAAAAAACATAGTGACATAATACAATTTGAGCTCCATGTGAGAAATAGGATTATCTTGGGCGAGATTGTCAGCGACGTGTTACGGTAATCACTTTCTTCCAGGAGCCGAGAGACGTGACTCACTCGCAACTTGACCCGCTGTCATCATCTATTCCGTCTGACAGTATTTATGCAGTTTGCTTGATCTGGTTTTCCTTCAGGTGCTTTAAAAAAATGAATGGAGAGCCCAATAATATATATATAAATGTGGAATAATGAAAAATAAGTAATCCCCCTTGCAAATTGGAACAAGGAGTAAATCCTTGTCCACCTTGGGGCCCCAGCCAGCTACCCAGCTAGTCAGTCAGTTGGTCCATGTTGTGTTATTGCTCCAGACGTTGTTGATGGTCAACGAGGCGGAGCTGTGTGTTCTCTAGGTCTCCTCTCCACATCTAGTCAGACTCCCCAGTGTTCTAATTGATACAGGATGTGTTTCACAGGCCTCTGGAGGAAGGTCACAATGCATGACTTTGACACACTATGGATCCACACAGAACAGATGATTCACAAATAAGGCTCCTCTCTCACCCATAAAACTGTTACATATTTTTTTTCAATTCTCTCAAAAGTTAATGTACAGTCAGGAAAAAAGACAAAAAAATAAACGTAACAAATATTGAGCTATATTGTATGCTAAAACAATTGGGAAATTATTATTTTGTACTTATAAGATTGCTCAGAGAAAAGATTTTGTTTCACAAGTAATATTTATTTCTTAAGAAGATAGGGGTCAAAATGATTGGCACCCCTGTTTTAAATACCTTTCAATACTTCACCTTACGAGAATAACGGCACTGGGCCTTTTTATAAAATGTTTTATGACATTGGGGAACACATTAGGAGGGATCTTAGACCATTCCTCCATACAGAATTATTTCAGATCCTTGATATCCTTTGTCTGCGCTTAAGGACTGCCTTCTTCAATTCAAACCACAGGTTTTCAATGGGGTTCAAGTCCGGAGACTGAGAGGGCCATTGCAAAACCATTTGTGGATTTTGATGTGTGCTTGGGGTTATTGTCTTGCTGGAAGATCTACTTACGTCCCAAGTTTCAGCCTCCTAGTAGAGGCAACCAAGTTTTTGGCAAAAATGTCCTGGTACTGGGTGAAGTTCATGATGCTGTTGACCTTAACAAGGGCCCCAGGACCTGTAGAAAGATGGTAGGTATGGGGTTCTTTTCTGCTTATGCATTCTTATTTCGATGCCAAAACCACCACTGGAGTGCGCGGCCAAAGAGCTTGGTATGGAAATCTCCTGGTAATGATGTACTCCCAGTGGAAAGTTACAGACACTTTCTTCCCAAATTACTAAAGCCTATGTTACTTATCCTTACTTATACTTTCTAATTATGACTTTTCAATGTTAGGAAGTACATTTAAGTGGAAATGGACAAAGACACATATGCAATACCTGGGTGTACTGATACCATGCAATCTGGAGGAGCCATATACAATGAATTACTGTCCTTTAATAGATAGGCCTGAATCTGATGTTCAGAGATGGAGATCTCTCCCTATTTCTATGTTATGTAGGATCAACATAATCAAAATGAATATATTACCAATGCTGATATACTTATTCCAGTCCTTGTCAGTTTCAATTCCATCCAATTTTTTAAATAAAATTTCTGCTCTCCAACTTTATTTGGACAGGAAAGACCTCAAGAGTCAAATAGACTGTTTAACTTCTTGATGCACCCATCCCGTTAGCGGGATCATTTTTGTCAACATCCGCTGAATTGCAGAGTGCCAAATTCAAATTAAATTACTAAAAATACTTAATATTCATGAAATCACAAGTGCAATATAGCAAAACACAGTTTAGTTTGTTGTTAATCCACCTGGCGTGTTAGATTTCAAAAAAGCTTTTCAGCGAAAGCATACCAAGCGTTTATGTAAGGACATCTCTCTCAGCAGACAAAATATTACAAACAGCTAGGAGCCAAGTAGATCGGTCACAAAAGTCAGAAAAGCAATCAAATTAATCGTTTACCTTTGATGATCTTCAGATGTTTGCACTCACAATAAAAATAAAAATAAATTATAAAATGTTCAGAAATCAGGCTCGAGCGGTCACGACCGAGCAGACGAAAATTCCAAATAGTATCCGTAAAGTTCGTAGAAACATGTCAAACGTTTTTTATAATCAATCCTCAGGTTGTTTTTACATTATATAATCAATAATATTTCAACCGAACTGTAGCTTTTTCAATAGGAGAGAGAGAAAATGTCTACTCCAAGCTGTTGCGCATGCAAAACACTGCTGGCACCCAGCCATACAATGACGCGATGTGATCTTTCGCTCTCAGTTTTCAAAATAAAAGCCTGAAACTATGTCTAAACACTGTTCACAACATGTGGAAGCCATAGGAAAAGGAATCTGGTTGATATCCCTTTAAATGGAGCGAAGGCAGGCTATGGAACAGAGAGCTTTCAGGAAAAACAGCACTTCCGGGTTGGATTTTCCTCAGGTTTTCACCTGCAATATCAGTACTCACAGACAATATTTTGACAGTTTTGGAAACTTTAGAGTGGTTTCTATCCTTATCTGACAATTAAATGCATAATCTAGATTCTGGGCCTGAGAAATAGGCAGTTTCATTTGGGTACGTTTTTCATCCAAACATCAAAATACTGCCCCCTACAATAACAGGTTAACACGTATCCCAAAAAGCTGGAGGTCTTGGACTGCATCATATTAAAATGTATTACTGGGCTGCACAACTGCATTCACTTAAACAATGTACAACAGACAATCCTTGTCCATGGAGGAGTATAGAAGACATACATGTTATACCCTGTGATCTAAAATATATTCACTAGTTCAGGCCCAAGGCATTGAAGAATTCTCATTCGTATTTGGGAAAATCTACATAAATGAATGAGGTGGAAAGAAGCAATATTGCCAAGCACCCCTATTTGGGGTAACCTCACCTTACCTCCAACGTTTAATGACAAATTTAAGTCCGGGTTCCAAACTGGCATCAGGAATTTGGAGCATGTGTACTATGATGAATCTCTACTGATCCAAGGCCGATTTCTTATAGTTCTTACAATTCAGAAATCTTATTCAATCGCTTCAACAGAGTCTGGATGAACCAAAGGCATCGAGCATAGAAAAATACTGAAAGAAATTGAGGAGAACTGTTGGTCACAGATACGTGAAAATGTTCATACCTGCTCCTACAACCTTCTACTGTTATATAATTCATTAGGACTTATTACACTCCTGCCAGGATGCATGTAATGCACTCAGAAATGTCTGTTGGAGATGCAACAATCACAATGCTGTGATTATTTGGGGATAATATACTGTATGTGCTACCATTTCATTGTGTCTAAGAATTTATATCCATCCACCTCCACTATTATGTCTGTTGGGAAATGCAAATATTGGTGATCAATATCAGAGAAAGTTTTGTTATCTAGGTCTAAATGCTGCAATACATTGGAAAGCCTCATATTCACCCTTAATAACAAACTGGAGGACAGTTATCTATCTAGTTACTTCCCACTAGACGCTATATATTATAAAGTCAAACAAAGACCAGCCATATTTGACAGAGTTTGGAGGCCATATGTGGAAAATCTCTGAGAGTGTGGTGCTTGAATGGAGGTGACGGCTACTTGTCAAAAGTAGCCGTTTGCGTCCCAGTCAGGGCTGGGGGCTCTGGGGTTTCCAACTTGCTGGCTGGTTGTAGTTGTGCGCCTGTTGGTGGGTTGGGGTTTCCTGGTTCTGACTGGCGCATGGGCACAGCATTGTTTTGGAAGGAAGAGGGCTATTTTGTGTTTTTGTGTGCTATTGTGGGCAAGTGTGGACATGTTGTTGTGTACTATTGTGGGCAAGTGTGGGCATGTTGCTGTGTGTAATTGTGGGCGAGTGTGGGCATGTTGTTGTGTGTGATTGTGGGTGAGTGTGGGCATGTTGTTGTGTGTGATTGTGGGTGAGTGTAGGCATGTTGTTGTGTGTGATTGTGGGTGAGTGTGGGCATGTTGTTGTGTGTGATTGTGGGTGAGTGTGGGCATGTTGTTGTGTGTGATTGTGGGTGAGTGTAGGCATGTTGTTGTATGTGATTGTGGGTGAGTGTGGGCATGTTGTTGTGTGTGATTGTGGGTGAGTGTAAGCATGTTGTTGTGTGTGATTGTGGTTGAGTGTAGGCATGTTGTTGTGTGTGATTGTGGGTGAGTGTGGGCATGTTGTTGTGTGTGATTGTGGGTGAGTGTGGGCATGTTGTTGTGTGTGATTGTGGGTGAGTGTAGGCATGTTGTTGTGTGTGATTGTGGGTGAGTGTAGGCATGTTGTTGTGTGTGATTGTGGGTGAGTGTGGGCATGTTGTTGTGTTTGATTGTGGGTGAGTGTGAGCATGTTGTTGTGTGTGATTGTGGGTGAGTGTGGGCATGTTGTTGTGTGTGATTGTGGGTGAGTGTAGGCATGTCGTTGTGTGTGATTGTGGTTGAGTGTGGGCATGTTGTTGTGTGTGATTGTGGGTGAGTGTGGGCTTGTTGTTGTGTGTGATTGTCTGTGAGTGTGGGCATGTTGTTGTGTGTGATTGTGGGTGAGTGTGGGCATGTTGTTGTGTGTGATTGTGGGTGAGTGTGGGCATGTTGTTGTGTGGGATTGTGGGTGAGTGTGGGCTTGTTGTTGTGTGTGATTGTAGGTGAGTGTAGGCATGTTGTTGTGTGTGATTGTGGGTGAGTGTGGGCTTGTTGTTGTGTGTGATTGTGGGTGAGTGTAGGCATGTTGGTGTGTGTGATTGTGGGTGAGTGTGGGCATGTTGGTGTGTGTGATTGTGGGTGAGTGTGGGCTTGTTGTTGTGTGTGATTGTGGGTGAGTGTGGGCATGTTGGTGTGTGTGATTGTGGGTGAGTGTAGGCATGTTGTTGTGTGTGATTGTGGGTGAGTGTGGGCATGTTGTTGTGTGTGATTGTAGGTGAGTGTAGGCATGTTGTTGTGTGTGATTGTAGGTGAGTGTGGGCTTGTTGTTGTGTGTGATTGTAGGTGAGTGTGGGCATGTTGTTGTGTGTGATTGTGGGTGAGTGTGGGCATGTTGTTGTGTGTGATTGTGGGTGAGTGTAGGCATGTTGTTGTGTGTGATTGTGGGTGAGTGTGGGCTTGTTGTTGTGTGTGATTGTGGGTGAGTGTGGGCATGTTGTTGTGTGTGATTGTAGGTGAGTGTGGGCTTGTTGTTGTGTGTGATTGTAGGTGAGTGTGGGCATGTTGTTGTGTGTGATTGTGGGTGAGTGTGGGCATGTTGTTGTGTGTGATTGTGGGTGAGTGTAGGCATGTTGTTGTGTGTGATTGTAGGTGAGTGTGGGCTTGTTGTTGTGTGTGATTGTGGGTGAGTGTTGGCATGTTGTTGTGTGTGATTGTGGGTGAGTGTGGGCATGTTGTTGTGTGTGATTGTGGGTGAGTGTGGGCATGTTGTTGTGTGTGATTGTAGGTGAGTGTAGGCATGTTGTTGTGTGTGATTGTGGGTGAGTGTGGGCTTGTTGTTGTGTGTGATTGTGGGTGAGTGTGGGCTTGTTGTTGTGTGTGATTGTGGGTGAGTGTGGGCTTGTTGTTGTGTGTGATTGTGGGTGAGTGTAGGCATGTTGTTGTGTGTGATTGTGGGTGAGTGTGGGCATGTTGTTGTGTGTGATTGTGGGTGAGTGTAGGCATGTTGTTGTGTGTGATTGTGGGTGAGTGTGGGCTTGTTGTTGTGTGTGATTGTGGGTGAGTGTGGGCTTGTTGTTGTGTGTGATTGTGGGTGAGTGTGGGCTTGTTGTTGTGTGTGATTGTGGGTGAGTGTGGGCTTGTTGTTGTGTGTGATTGTGGGTGAGTGTGGGCTTGTTGTTGTGTGTGATTGTGGGTGAGTGTGGGCTTGTTGTTGTGTGTGATTGTGGGTGAGTGTGGGCTTGTTGTTGTGTGTGATTGTGGGTGAGTGTGGGCTTGTTGTTGTGTGTGATTGTGGGTGAGTGTGGGCTTGTTGTTGTGTGTGATTGTGGGTGAGTGTGGGCTTGTTGTTGTGTGTGATTGTGGGTGAGTGTGGGCTTGTTGTTGTGTGTGATTGTGGGTGAGTGTGGGCTTGTTATTGTGGGTGAGTGTGGGCTTGTTGTTGTGTGTGATTGTAGGTGAGTGTGGGCTTGTTGTTGTGTGTGATTGTAGGTGAGTGTAGGCTTGTTGTTGTGTGTGATTGTGGGTGAGTGTGGGCTTGTTGTTGTGTGTGATTGTGGGTGAGTGTGGGCTTGTTGTTGTGTGTGATTGTGGGTGAGTGTGGGCTTGTTGTTGTGTGTGATTGTGGGTGAGTGTGGGCTTGTTGTTGTGTGTGATTGTGGGTGAGTGTGGGCTTGTTGTTGTGTGTGATTGTGGGTGAGTCTGTGCTTGTTGTTGTGTGTGATTGTGGGTGAGTGTGGGCTTGTTGTTGTGTGTGATTGTGGGTGAGTGTGGGCTTGTTGTTGTGTGTGATTGTGGGTGAGTGTGGGCTTGTTATTGTGTGTGATTGTGGGTGAGTGTGGGCTTGTTGTTGTGTGTGATTGTGGGTGAGTGTGGGCTTGTTGTTGTGTGTGATTGTGGGTGAGTGTGGGCTTGTTGTTGTGTGTGATTGTGGGTGAGTGTGGGCTTGTTGTTGTGTGTGATTGTGGGTGAGTGTGGGCTTGTTGTTGTGTGTGATTGTGGGTGAGTGTGGGCTTGTTGTTGTGTGTGATTGTGGGTGAGTGTGGGCTTGTTGTTGTGTGTGATTGTGGGTGAGTGTGGGCTTGTTATTGTGGGTGAGTGTGGGCTTGTTGTTGTGTGTGATTGTAGGTGAGTGTGGGCTTGTTGTTGTGTGTGATTGTAGGTGAGTGTAGGCTTGTTGTTGTGTGTGATTGTGGGTGAGTGTGGGCTTGTTGTTGTGTGTGATTGTGGGTGAGTGTGGGCTTGTTGTTGTGTGTGATTGTGGGTGAGTGTGGGCTTGTTGTTGTGTGTGATTGTGGGTGAGTGTGGGCTTGTTGTTGTGTGTGATTGTGGGTGAGTGTGGGCTTGTTGTTGTGTGTGATTGTGGGTGAGTGTGGGCATGTTGTTGTGTGTGATTGTAGGTGAGTGTAGGCTTGTTGTTGTGTGTGATTGTGGGTGAGTGTGGGCTTGTTGTTGTGTGTGATTGTGGGTGAGTGTGGGCTTGTTGTTGTGTGTGATTGTGGGTGAGTGTGGGCTTGTTGTTGTGTGTGATTGTGGTGGATGTTTTGTTTTCTGTTGTATTGTTTCTGCTTTGGTATTTTGTTCATTAAAAATAAGCGCAGATGAAGGATATCAAGGATCTGGAAAGATTCTGTATGGAGAAATGGTCTAAGATCCCTCCCATTGTGTTTTCCAATCTCATAAAACATTTTAGAAAAGGCTCAGTGCCATTATATCCTCGCAAGGTGAGGTATTAAAAGTTATTAAAAACATGGGTGGCAAATTTCTCTACCCCTATCTTTTTAAGAGAAAAACATATTACAAAATCTCTTTCTCTGAGCAATTTTATTAGAATGAAATAATATAATTAGCCAATTCTTTTAGCATACAATATACCTCAGGATTTGTATTTTTTGCTCATCTAAATCAAGGGTGCCAGTCATTTTGGACCTGACTGTAGATACATCTATCATTTTTGGAGTAGTGCACACGTTTGGCAATCTGATCGTTTGGCCTCATTTGATCAAAAAGGCCAAACAGAACTTCAGGTGCAGCAATGATTAAAGGGAATCATATCACCCCGTACCCAAACTAAAGCACCTTCGGCCTCCCTGTGGTCAGTGGATTAACATGAGAGCGTGTTTGTCTGTGATCTGTGCCCAGGAATCTGGGAGGTGCATATTTTCCTCTCATCTTTGCCAAACGGTGACACATGGCTGGCCATGCATCATGTTTGAGTGCTTGGCTGGCTGACGTCTAGTCATCTCTCCACGGCCCTTCGGCCTGCTTTCCCAGGCCGTAAAGAGGACATCCATCAGGACAGGTGTAATTTGCCGTGCAGTCGCCGCTTCTTTGCCAATACAATTTGTTAACCAATTGTTAAATGCGTACGTGATTGAATGTCCACCGTACGACCCTTATGGATATGATCAAATGATTTGCTTCATGTTTCTCTCGCTTGTTTTCCAGAAATCAACTTGACACGCTATTTAACCCAGCTGTGATTTATATCGGAGGGCTTTTCATTTTGAAAATTTATTTTTTTAAAGGGATATGTAAACAAATTTTTGATCACATGAATCTTTGACCTGTTGTCAGTGGCTCAGCGGAATGAAGAGGATAGTGGTCTATGGAGCAATGTTTTGAGTCATATTTTACTGAAATAATGATGAATTTATGCAAGGAGAGACAAGATCCTCGTATTAATCTCCCAGTAGAACATGGTCTAGATGAAATGGTTACTGAGCTTTTAGCTCCCACAGTTACCTCAGCAATTTGTCAGTCTAACTGGTATACACTGGCGGGAAGTGACATGCCATTCTCCAATGGCCCACGCTAAATGTACTTCACGCTTCAAAGTATCTGTTGTTCACTGACATTGAGGTGACCCGGGAAATTCTATGTTATTAAATGCTTGGAGAAGTTTAAACCAATGACCGCAGTGTGTTTCCTCAACTCAACGAGCCCTTTTTATTCTTTACCAGTTGTTTGAGTAGCAACATTTTGTCTGGGCAGGTGTCAACAACATCACCAATAAGTGTCCTTTCCCAGACCATCTCTTTGTCCCAGACCACTTCTAAAGTCACTGCAGGGCTTGTGTATGCTGTTTTTCACCCTGACTACACTTAATGTCTCCATCTCTTTGTCCCAGACCACTTCTAAAGTCACTGCAGGGCTTGTGTATGCTGTTTGTCACCCTGACTACACTTAATGTCTCCATCTCTTTGTCCCAGACCACTTCTAAAGTCACTGCAGGGCTTGTGTATGCTGTTTTCACCCTGACTACACTTAATGTCTCCATCTCTTTGTCCCAGACCACTTCTAAAGTCACTGCAGGGCTTGTGTATGCTGTTTGTCACCCTGACTACACTTAATGTCTCCATCTCTTTGTCCCAGACCACTTCTAAAGTCACTGCAGGGCTTGTGTATGCTGTTTTTCACCCTGACTACACTTAATGTCTCCATCTCTTTGTCCCAGACCACTTCTAAAGTCACTGCAGGGCTTGTGTATGCTGTTTTTCACCCTGACTACACTTAATGTCTCCATCTCTTTGTCCCAGACCACTTCTAAAGTCACTGCAGGGCTTGTGTATGCTGTTTTTCACCCTGACTACACTTAATGTCTCCATCTCTTTGTCCCAGACCACTTCTAAAGTCACTGCAGGGCTTGTGTATGCTGTTTGTCACCCTGACTACACTTAATGTCTCCATCTCTTTGTCCCAGACCACTTCTAAAGTCACTGCAGGACTTGTGTATGCTGTTTGTCACCCTGACTACACTTAATGTCTCCATCTCTTTGTCCCAGACCACTTCTAAAGTCACTGCAGGGCTTGTGTATGCTGTTTTTCACCCTGACTACACTTAATGTCTCCATCTCTTTGTCCCAGACCACTTCTAAAGTCACTGCAGGGCTTGTGTATGCTGTTTTTCACCCTGACTACACTTAATGTCTCCATCTCTTTGTCCCAGACCATTTCTAAAGTCACTGCAGGGCTTGTGTATGCTGTTTGTCACCCTGACTACACTTAATGTCTCCATCTCTTTGTCCCAGACCACTTCTAAAGTCACTGCAGGGCTTGTGTATGCTGTTTGTCACCCTGACTACACTTAATGTCTCCATCTCTTTGTCCCAGACCACTTCTAAAGTCACTGCAGGGCTTGTGTATGCTGTTTTTTCACCCTGACTACACTTAATGTCTCCATCTCTTTGTCCCAGACCACTTCTAAAGTCACTGCAGGGCTTGTGTATGCTGTTTGTCACCCTGACTACACTTAATGTCTCCATCTCTTTGTCCCAGACCACTTCTAAAGTCACTGCAGGGCTTGTGTATGCTGTTTGTCACCCTGACTACACTTAATGTCTCCATCTCTTTGTCCCAGACCACTTCTAAAGTCACTGCAGGGCTTGTGTATGCTGTTTGTCACCCTGACTACACTTAATGTCTCCATCTCTTTGTCCCAGACCACTTCTAAAGTCACTGCAGGGCTTGTGTATGCTGTTTGTCACCCTGACTACACTTAATGTCTCCATCTCTTTGTCCCAGACCACTTCTAAAGTCACTGCAGGGCTTGTGTATGCTGTTTTTCACCCTGACTACACTTAATGTCTCCATCTCTTTGTCCCAGACCACTTCTAAAGTCACTGCAGGGCTTGTGTATGCTGTTTGTCACCCTGACTACACTTAATGTCTCCATCTCTTTGTCCCAGACCACTTCTAAAGTCACTGCAGGGCTTGTGTATGCTGTTTGTCACCCTGACTACACTTAATGTCTCCATCTCTTTGTCCCAGACCACTTCTAAAGTTACTGCAGGGCTTGTGTATGCTGTTTTTCACCCTGACTACACTTAATGTCTCCATCTCTTTGTCCCAGACCACTTCTAAAGTCACTGCAGGGCTTGTGTATGCTGTTTTTCACCCTGACTACACTTAATGTCTCCATCTCTTTGTCCCAGACCACTTCTAAAGTCACTGCAGGGCTTGTGTATGCTGTTTTTCACCCTGACTACACTTAATGTCTCCATCTCTTTGTCCCAGACCACTTCTAAAGTCACTGCAGGGCTTGTGTATGCTGTTTGTCACCCTGACTACACTTAATGTCTCCATCTCTTTGTCCCAGACCACTTCTAAAGTCACTGCAGGGCTTGTGTATGCTGTTTGTCACCCTGCCTACACTTAATGTCTCCATCTCTTTGTCCCAGACCTCTTCTAAAGTCACTGCAGGGCTTGTGTATGCTGTTTTTCACCCTGACTACACTTAATGTCTCCATCTCTTTGTCCCAGACCACTTCTAAAGTCACTGCAGGGCTTGTGTATGCTGTTTTTCACCCTGACTACACTTAATGTCTCCATCTCTTTGTCCCAGACCACTTCTAAAGTCACTGCAGGGCTTGTGTATGCTGTTTTTCACCCTGACTACACTTAATGTCTCCATCTCTTTGTCCCAGACCACTTCTAAAGTCACTGCAGGGCTTGTGTATGCTGTTTTTCACCCTGACTACACTTAATGTCTCCATCTCTTTGTCCCAGACCACTTCTAAAGTCACTGCAGGGCTTGTGTATGCTGTTTGTCACCCTGACTACACTTAATGTCTCCATCTCTTTGTCCCAGACCACTTCTAAAGTCACTGCAAGGCTTGTGTATGCTGTTTGTCACCCTGCCTACACTTAATGTCTCCATCTCTTTGTCCCAGACCACTTCTAAAGTCACTGCAGGGCTTGTGTATGCTGTTTGTCACCCTGACTACACTTAATGTCTCCATCTCTTTGTCCCAGACCACTTCTAAAGTCACTGCAGGGCTTGTGTATGCTGTTTTTCACCCTGACTACACTTAATGTCTCCATCTCTTTGTCCCAGACCACTTCTAAAGTCACTGCAGGGCTTGTGTATGCTGTTTTTCACCCTGACTACACTTAATGTCTCCATCTCTTTGTCCCAGACCACTTCTAAAGTCACTGCAGGGCTTGTGTATGCTGTTTTTCACCCTGACTACACTTAATGTCTCCATCTCTTTGTCCCAGACCACTTCTAAAGTCACTGCAGGGCTTGTGTATGCTGTTTTTCACCCTGACTACACTTAATGTCTCCATCTCTTTGTCCCATACCACTTCTAAAGTCACTGCAGGGCTTGTGTATGCTGTTTGTCACCCTGACTACACTTAATGTCTCCATCTCTTTGTCCCAGACCACTTCTAAAGTCACTGCAGGGCTTGTGTATGCTGTTTGTCACCCTGACTACACTTAATGTCTCCATCTCTTTGTCCCAGACCACTTCTAAAGTCACTGCAGGGCTTGTGTATGCTGTTTTTCACCCTGACTACACTTAATGTCTCCATCTCTTTGTCCCAGACCACTTCTAAAGTCACTGCAGGGCTTGTGTATGCTGTTTGTCACCCTGACTACACTTAATGTCTCCATCTCTTTGTCCCAGACCACTTCTAAAGTCACTGCAGGGCTTGTGTATGCTGTTTTTCACCCTGACTACACTTAATGTCTCCATCTCTTTGTCCCAGACCACTTCTAAAGTCACTGCAGGGCTTGTGTATGCTGTTTTTCACCCTGACTACACTTAATGTCTCCATCTCTTTGTCCCAGACCACTTCTAAAGTCACTGCAGGGCTTGTGTATGCTGTTTTTCACCCTGACTACACTTAATGTCTCCATCTCTTTGTCCCAGACCACTTCTAAAGTCACTGCAGGGCTTGTGTATGCTGTTTGTCACCCTGACTACACTTAATGTCTCCATCTCTTTGTCCCACACCACTTCTAAAGTCACTGCAGGGCTTGTGTATGCTGTTTGTCACCCTGCCTACACTTAATGTCTCCATCTCTTTGTCCCAGACCTCTTCTAAAGTCACTGCAGGGCTTGTGTATGCTGTTTTTCACCCTGACTACACTTAATGTCTCCATCTCTTTGTCCCAGACCACTTCTAAAGTCACTGCAGGGCTTGTGTATGCTGTTTTTCACCCTGACTACACTTAATGTCTCCATCTCTTTGTCCCAGACCACTTCTAAAGTCACTGCAGGGCTTGTGTATGCTGTTTTTCACCCTGACTACACTTAATGTCTCCATCTCTTTGTCCCAGACCACTTCTAAAGTCACTGCAGGGCTTGTGTATGCTGTTTTTCACCCTGACTACACTTAATGTCTCCATCTCTTTGTCCCAGACCACTTCTAAAGTCACTGCAGGGCTTGTGTATGCTGTTTGTCACCCTGACTACACTTAATGTCTCCATCTCTTTGTCCCAGACCACTTCTAAAGTCACTGCAGGGCTTGTGTATGCTGTTTGTCACCCTGACTACACTTAATGTCTCCATCTCTTTGTCCCAGACCACTTCTAAAGTCACTGCAAGGCTTGTGTATGCTGTTTGTCACCCTGCCTACACTTAATGTCTCCATCTCTTTGTCCCAGACCACTTCTAAAGTCACTGCAGGGCTTGTGTATGCTGTTTGTCACCCTGACTACACTTAATGTCTCCATCTCTTTGTCCCAGACCACTTCTAAAGTCACTGCAGGGCTTGTGTATGCTGTTTTTCACCCTGACTACACTTAATGTCTCCATCTCTTTGTCCCAGACCACTTCTAAAGTCACTGCAGGGCTTGTGTATGCTGTTTTTCACCCTGACTACACTTAATGTCTCCATCTCTTTGTCCCAGACCACTTCTAAAGTCACTGCAGGGCTTGTGTATGCTGTTTTTCACCCTGACTACACTTAATGTCTCCATCTCTTTGTCCCAGACCACTTCTAAAGTCACTGCAGGGCTTGTGTATGCTGTTTTTCACCCTGACTACACTTAATGTCTCCATCTCTTTGTCCCATAACACTTCTAAAGTCACTGCAGGGCTTGTGTATGCTGTTTGTCACCCTGACTACACTTAATGTCTCCATCTCTTTGTCCCAGACCACTTCTAAAGTCACTGCAGGGCTTGTGTATGCTGTTTGTCACCCTGACTACACTTAATGTCTCCATCTCTTTGTCCCAGACCACTTCTAAAGTCACTGCAGGGCTTGTGTATGCTGTTTTTCACCCTGACTACACTTAATGTCTCCATCTCTTTGTCCCAGACCACTTCTAAAGTCACTGCAGGGCTTGTGTATGCTGTTTGTCACCCTGACTACACTTAATGTCTCCATCTCTTTGTCCCAGACCACTTCTAAAGTCACTGCAGGGCTTGTGTATGCTGTTTTTCACCCTGACTACACTTAATGTCTCCATCTCTTTGTCCCAGACCACTTCTAAAGTCACTGCAGGGCTTGTGTATGCTGTTTGTCACCCTGACTACACTTAATGTCTCCATCTCTTTGTCCCAGACCACTTCTAAAGTCACTGCAGGGCTTGTGTATGTTGTTTGTCACCCTGACTACACTTAATGTCTCCATCTCTTTGTCCCAGACCACTTCTAAAGTCACTGCAGGGCTTGTGTATGCTGTTTGTCACCCTGACTACACTTAATGTCTCCATCTCTTTGTCCCAGACCACTTCTAAAGTCACTGCAGGGCTTGTGTATGCTGTTTGTCACCCTGCCTACACTTAATGTCTCCATCTCTTTGTCCCAGACCTCTTCTAAAGTCACTGCAGGGCTTGTGTATGCTGTTTTTCACCCTGACTACACTTAATGTCTCCATCTCTTTGTCCCAGACCACTTCTAAAGTCACTGCAGGGCTTGTGTATGCTGTTTTCACCCTGACTACACTTAATGTCTCCATCTCTTTGTCCCAGACCACTTCTAAAGTCACTGCAGGGCTTGTGTATGCTGTTTTTCACCCTGACTACACTTAATGTCTCCATCTCTTTGTCCCAGACCACTTCTAAAGTCACTGCAGGGCTTGTGTATGCTGTTTTTCACCCTGACTACACTTAATGTCTCCATCTCTTTGTCCCAGACCACTTCTAAAGTCACTGCAGGGCTTGTGTATGCTGTTTGTCACCCTGACTACACTTAATGTCTCCATCTCTTTGTCCCAGACCACTTCTAAAGTCACTGCAGGGCTTGTGTATGCTGTTTGTCACCCTGACTACACTTAATGTCTCCATCTCTTTGTCCCAGACCACTTCTAAAGTCACTGCAAGGCTTGTGTATGCTGTTTGTCACCCTGCCTACACTTAATGTCTCCATCTCTTTGTCCCAGACCACTTCTAAAGTCACTGCAGGGCTTGTGTATGCTGTTTGTCACCCTGACTACACTTAATGTCTCCATCTCTTTGTCCCAGACCACTTCTAAAGTCACTGCAGGGCTTGTGTATGCTGTTTTTCACCCTGACTACACTTAATGTCTCCATCTCTTTGTCCCAGACCACTTCTAAAGTCACTGCAGGGCTTGTGTATGCTGTTTTTCACCCTGACTACACTTAATGTCTCCATCTCTTTGTCCCAGACCACTTCTAAAGTCACTGCAGGGCTTGTGTATGCTGTTTTTCACCCTGACTACACTTAATGTCTCCATCTCTTTGTCCCAGACCACTTCTAAAGTCACTGCAGGGCTTGTGTATGCTGTTTTTCACCCTGACTACACTTAATGTCTGCATCTCTTTGTCCCATAACACTTCTAAAGTCACTGCAGGGCTTGTGTATGCTGTTTGTCACCCTGACTACACTTAATGTCTCCATCTCTTTGTCCCAGACCACTTCTAAAGTCACTGCAGGGCTTGTGTATGCTGTTTGTCACCCTGACTACACTTAATGTCTCCATCTCTTTGTCCCAGACCACTTCTAAAGTCACTGCAGGGCTTGTGTATGCTGTTTTTCACCCTGACTACACTTAATGTCTCCATCTCTTTGTCCCAGACCACTTCTAAAGTCACTGCAGGGCTTGTGTATGCTGTTTGTCACCCTGACTACACTTAATGTCTCCATCTCTTTGTCCCAGACCACTTCTAAAGTCACTGCAGGGCTTGTGTATGCTGTTTTTCACCCTGACTACACTTAATGTCTCCATCTCTTTGTCCCAGACCACTTCTAAAGTCACTGCAGGGCTTGTGTATGCTGTTTGTCACCCTGACTACACTTAATGTCTCCATCTCTTTGTCCCAGACCACTTCTAAAGTCACTGCAGGGCTTGTGTATGTTGTTTGTCACCCTGACTACACTTAATGTCTCCATCTCCTTGTCCCAGACCACTTCTAAAGTCACTGCAGGGCTTGTGTATGCTGTTTGTCACCCTGACTACACTTAATGTCTCCATCTCTTTGTCCCAGACCACTTCTAAAGTCACTGCAGGGCTTGTGTATGCTGTTTGTCACCCTGACTACACTTAATGTCTCCATCTCTTTGTCCCAGACCACTTCTAAAGTCACTGCAGGGCTTGTGTATGCTGTTTTTCACCCTGACTACACTTAATGTCTCCATCTCTTTGTCCCAGACCACTTCTAAAGTCACTGCAGGGCTTGTGTATGCTGTTTTTCACCCTGACTACACTTAATGTCTCCATCTCTTTAAACATGAAAGGATTATTTTGATATGATTCCTTTGAAATTCCCAACATCAAAGCTGACAGCATTATGTGCTCCGTAGTGTATTTCCCTGCTCAGGTCACGTCACGTGTCTGTAGTAATGAATCATGAATCAGATGCTATTGACTTTTGGGCCTGCAGAGATATCTCAGCCATGCAGATTTAAAGCTTGCACTATATGAACAGAAACGACATGAGGGAATCACTGTGGTGTGATCTTAGGTCTCAAGGGTGGCCCCGCTTGTCAGAATGTGCTGTTGCAGGATCTTCCTGATGAAGTCATTAAGAAGTCGTTAAGAAACCATTAAGAATCATTATGTCGGCGAGGTGGCACTCTGGTGTGCGCACAAGTGAAGCACCAGGCATCAGGAAAACTTGTTAATCACGCAGTTTATTTGTTTCCCCAGTGTGAGACTGTAAATACTACGACACTGTGTTGAAGTGTACCTCCTAATGAAAGTCTGTATTAGCTCCTCTGCCAGTGTGTGTGTGAACGGCCATCTCCAGAGGGGCTGCCTCATCATCGCACGGTGGCTTCCACTTCTCCAGCTAACTCTCTAAAGCAATAAACAAGAGCACACATTTTTGATTTAGTTCACTCATTTTGCCCCCTAATCTGCCAGGTGGTTGATTTATGGAACGTCAGAGATATCAGGGATTGCATTAAAGGCAGAAGAGACGTGCAGCGTAGCCGCCGGTGTCGGTTAGTACACACTGGACTGTGTTTGTGTGTGTATCTCTCTGTGTGTGTATTCATCAGTTTGTGTGTGGATATGTCTGAGGGAGTGTCTGCACTTGGCGTGTGTCTAGACATGACTTGGGCGAGTGTGTTTTTCCAGCTGATTGTGTTTGTCAACTAGAAGATCCATCCAGTGACAGGGTGGGAGGAGGAGTCACTGAAGAACCCTTATCTCCCTCATTAGGCCTAAGAGAGATGTCGCCTTTCCCCATAATTATCTCTATACACTAAATCTCTCATTAGGATGCCTGTCTAATCTGAACCCTCTGAGAGACAGAGAGGACACAGTGGAGCCAGTCTTGGGGAGGCGTTAGGAGGACCACGGGGGAGGCGTGTCTAAAGGGCTCAGGTGCCTGGCTCTATCTTCTATTTCAGATTAAATGAGGCCTGCTTGACCCCAGAAGAAGTGCTGCCTGTTCTCTTTAAATGCCTCGTGTGGGTCAGACATCCCGGCACTAATCAGGGTGTGTGTCAGGGAGAGACGGGATGGAGATACAGTGGGGCTTGACCAATTTGAGCTTTATTGTGGGCTAAAGTAGTTATTTCTCCATATTTGTTTTGGGATTGTTAGCCATAGTCGATCGCCAGCCTGTAATATAGCACAAGTAGAACAACATTGTGCCAACAGATGTCAAAAAGCTGCCATGTTTATTTAATACGTTTTTTTGCCTCAGCCCACACTTGTCTTGGACATCCTCTCCCTTCTGTCTGTCAAACTGAGTATTCACCTTTCCTCTGACTATACCCACCCAGGTCAACCAACTTCCCTCACGGCTTAATCCTTGTTGTGTCTAAACACATTAACTGGCAATTAATATGGAGATTCTGCTCCAGATGTGCTTGTAAGTGTGAATTTTGGACTTGGCAAGCGAGACTTTGGTCCATATGGGTGAGCTGCTGCAGCAATATTCCACCTGTTTCCGCCGCCATTATTGTACACTGGCAAACAAATGGCTCTCTTGCCAAAGACAGAATAAGAGCAGTAGCATTTGGTGTGGGTCTACTGAGGAGCAGAGAAATAGCTCATATTTGCAGTACTTTTTACACCAAGTGGTGTACATGGGTTAAAGCATAGCAAGTTAAACTGATCTAGTTTAAAGAAGAATGACCAATTATTTTATGGTTAAGTAAAACCTGTAATTCAACAGCACAGTGTGTACTAAATGCATCTGCCATATCACAAAAAGGATTAGGATTCATTTGTTTATGAATAATCAAAGCTGTATTACATAAACAGATGATAAGTCTGACACTGCATAACAAAAACATCATTATACTTTTCTGAGTGTGAGACTGAGTGGAATACTTAAGTAAGTTTGTAATTTGACAGCTTGCTCTCCTGTTTAAGAGAGAAATGTCACAATACCATTAGATTGCAATAACTCTGTGAAGATGTTCAACTTGAACATGGCGGAGTGCCTTCATTTTACCGCCTCCTCTACTTTTTAATGTCAAGTGTGCATATTTGTGAAAGAGCTGGCAAAAAGACTGCTTGACACGTGCCTCGTGATATTCTCTCTAATCTGGGGACATGAAATAGAAAGTGGTCACGTTATTCAGTGCTCACTGGCAGCATGCAGAGCTTTGACTTAAATTAGCCATCGATGTTAAGAGCGATAAGAGAGAGAAATACACAGTGGAGCAGCAGTATCCCTCCACATGAGAAGCTGGGGCTAGGAGCTCTGTTCCAAATGCTAGCCTGCCTAGCCACAACCTCCCACTCACCGCCACATGGGGGGCTGTGCTCAAAATGTGTGTCTGCCAGCGCAGCCCGGATGGACCAGTGCTCCCCTGATGGTAGCATCCTTCCCCTGAGGTCTGCTCAGCACCCATGGGGAAGGGGAGTGAGGCGTTAGCTAGCAGAAGCTGGACACAGTTTCTCTCCCTGGCATGGGTGTCATGTTGGCTCTGGCCAGCCCTCAGTCGGCCAACAGCTCTGTCTTTTCCGGCCGGCCTGGGTGCCCGCATGGGGCCTGGCACAGTGTGCCGTGAGCTTGGCATCCCGGACAAACAACAGGAGGTGGAGGCTTCCTCTCTCTCCTGATGATCTGCTCCAAGGACGATTTCCTTTCTTTCTACACTGGATGAGGTAACACTAGTCTGACGCTGTCTTAGAGAATAGGATAGCATAGTAGTTTATAGAATAGAATAATTTAATTATTCTTCATTCTTAACACCACATGGATATTCAGGAACAGTAATTGCTGGATAAACTAGGCTGAAGTCAATATAGAAAATAACAATGTTTATACCTTTATATATATATATATATATATATATATACATTAACAAACATCCCCTCACGCTTGTACAGTACAGTATATACAGTGCATTTGGAAAGTATTTAGACCCCTTGACTTTGTCCACATTTTGTTACGTTACAGCCTTATTATAAAATTGATTAAATAGTTGTTTTCCCTCATCAATCTGCACACAATACCCTATAATGGCAAAGCAAAAACAGGTTTTTAGAAATTTTAGCACAATAAAAAAAGGAAATATTACATTTACATAAATATTCAGATCCTCTACTCAGTTCACGTTGAAGCACCTTTGGCAGCGATTACAGCCTTGAGTCTTCTTAGGTATGACACTACAAGCTTGGCACACTTATATTTGGGGAGTTTCTCCCATTCCTCTCTGCAGATCCTCTCAAGCACTTTCGGATTGGATGGCTATTTTCAGGTTTCTCCAGAGATGTTTGATTGGGTTCAAGTCCGGGCTCTGGCTGGGCCACTCAAGGACATTCAGAGACTTGTCCTGAAGACAACCCTGCATTGTCTTGGCTGTGTGCTTAGAGTCATTGTCCTGTTGGAAGGTGAACCTTAACCCCATTCTGAGTACCTGAGCACTCTGGAGCGGGTTTTCATCCGTATATCTTTGCCTCAGTCCTGTCTAGTCTCCCAATCCCTGCCACTGAAAAACATCCCCACAGCATGATGCTGCCACCACCATGTTTCACCGTGGGGATGGTACCAGGTTTCCTCCAGACGTGATGCTTGGCATTCAGGCCAAAGAGTTCAGTCTTGGTTTCATCAGACCAAAGAATATTGTTTCTCATGGTCTGAGAGTATTTAGGTGCCTTTTGGCAAACTCCAAGTGGGCTTTACTGAGGAGTGGTTTCCGTCTGGTCACTACCATAAAGGCCTAATTGGTGGAGTGCTGCAGAGATGATTGTCATTCTGGAAGGTTCTCCCATCTCCACAGAGGAATTAGAGCTCTATCAGAGTGACCATCGGGTTCTTGGTCACCTCCCTGATCAAGGCCCTTCTACCCCGATTGCTCAGTTTGGCCGGGCTGCCAGCTCTGGGAAGAGTCTTACATTTACATTTAAGTCATTTAGCAGACGCTCTTATCCAGAGCGACTTACAAATTGGTCTTGGTGGTTCCAAACAGCTTCCATTTAAGAATGATGGAGGTCAATGTGTTCTTGGGGACCTTCAATGCTGCAGACATTTTTTGGTATCTTTACCCAGATCTGTACTGAAAACAATCCTGTCTCGGAGCTCTACAGACAATTCCTTTGACCTCATGGCTTGGTTTTTGCTCTGACATGCACTGTCAACTGTAGGACCTTATATAAACAGGTGAGTGCCTTTCCAAATTATGTCCAATCAATTGAATTTACCACAGGTGGACTCCAATCAAGTTGTAGGAACATCTCAAGGATGATCAATGGAAACAGGATGTACCTGAGCTCATTTTCGAGTCTCATAGCAAAGGGTCTGAATATATATGTAAATAAGGTGTTTCTGTTTTTTCAAAATTTCTAAAAACCTGTTTAAGCTTAGTCAGTATGTGGTATTGTGTGTAGATTGCTGAGGGTTTTGTATTTTATTTAATCAATTTCGGAATAAGGCTTTATCGTTAAAAAAAAGTACTTTCCAAAAGCACTGTACAGTACAACGTAAACATCTCTTCCCACATAATAGAATTAGGTCAAAATGTTATTTATGAATATCAACAGATGCTCTGAGGAAGTAAACACATGTGAAACAGCTTGCCCACTCTTAGTAGGAGGAAACACAGTGCAAGAGAAGAGAGCATCCTCCATGCCTCCTATTTCTGGAAGCAAGCTGTCAAAGGTCAGTAGGACCAGTAGTGGGAGGGGAAACCATCCAAGACATACCTCAATGTTTATCTTCTCTTCCGAGCTCCAAAAGTAACACCTCTATTTTATTAGAGTTCCATCTCTATTATTATTATTATTATTATTGTGTCTGTCAGCCCAACTCCTGTTGATCTTACAGTGTAACAAATGAGCTGGAAGCTACTCTCCCTGCTTCCAGAAAGTGACCGGAGAGCGATTTGAGTCCTTAAAAGTCCTCCAGACATGGCGTGGAGGGATCTCTCATTAGCATAGAGTACTATGTGGAAGGAAGGCTAGTCTTGAGACCGCTGATGAAAATAAAGGAATCTGTATTTTAAGGCAGCGCCCTTCCTGTAACCCCCATAATTCATGCTGTTTATGATGTAAATATTTCAGAGGGGTGAGATGACCCCACAGCATGGCCAAAGGCCATTAATAATCATAAAAATGGGAACCTCCCTCTCAATGATTAATTGCATGCAATTTGCATTATGCTTTGTTTGCGGTGAGCTTTAAGCAATTTACTACAAGCCAAGCACAACTGCACCGAAGTAAACCAAGGCTACTTCAAAGTGATTTTCGCTTCCATGTTATTAGTTCATTTACATTTCTCTCCGTAGAGGTTTCAAGATGGAGTGAGCCAGCAGAAAACACCACACATTCACTGAATGTCAACAAACAACAAGCATTACTGCACATTGGTGTTTGAGAGTGTTTT
Source organism: Oncorhynchus keta (assembly GCF_023373465.1). NCBI lineage: Eukaryota > Metazoa > Chordata > Actinopteri > Salmoniformes > Salmonidae > Oncorhynchus > Oncorhynchus keta. The sequence goes on along the minus strand of NC_068452.1, from coordinate 31,249,423 downwards.
CTTCATATCTTCACTGGTTCTTATGTGACCTTCAGATGTAATGCTTTTATAATGTGGTTACTGAAAGGTTACTCAATGTATTGTTCACATGGACAAGCAGTATGCTTTGTAAAATTGGTATCAGAAACAATGATGAAATCCCCTTTTGTTGTATTTTTGTCTGATCTGATGGTTATTGTTACTAGGCTATGAAATATTCAAACCCTGACAAACCCAGCCTGGTATCTTGGCACCTTCACCCGCAGTCTACTGGCTTGGGCAAGGACAATTTTCCATGTCAATGAGATCAGAAAAAGCATGCATATTCAACATTTGCTGGAGTGTTTATATAGCAGATTGAGGTCCAAGATTACAAGGTCCCCTGTTCACCCTATCATGTCTCAGCCTCCCTCAGTGACTGGCTCTCACTTGTTCTCCACACTGAAGAACTGCACTGTGGTCAGATTTGTGTATTCGCTACCATAATGTCCAACAATAGACGTTATAAAACTACAGTACAAAGGATTATAGCATTATTGTTCACTACAGCCCAGCAGAAAGTGTTGGCTGACTTTGTAATGTTGGCACCATAGTGTTTTAGCAGGAATAGTAATTCCTGGTGATCAGACAGACAGACAGACAGACAGACAGACAGACAGACAGACAGACAGACAGACAGACAGACAGACAGACAGACAGACAGACAGACAGACAGACAGACAGACAGACAGACAGACAGACAGACAGACAGACAGACAGACAGACAGACTGAGGCAAGGCAAGTCTAGCTAAAGAAAGAGACTCTCTACTGGGACATTAAAGGCCCTGGCGGTCAATAATCTTATTTGATGTGAATTCTTCAAACGCTGAACGGACGGAGGGCTCAATTGGAGGTTGGCCTGGGTTACAAACCACTACCCCCCTACCACCACCACCACTACAAGCACCACCATGCGCACAGACAATACATCTTCAGTCCCTGTGGAACAGGTGCGGGCAATTTAATCGCAGCTCAGCCGACATGATGTCTGATTGGACTGGAGCCGCATCAGATTGTTCCCTCCAATTGAGCTGTGACCAGCTGACATTTTCACAGTATTTAATAAAAGCCACTCTTGATTAGCAAGGCCTTACCACAATCTTTTTATTTATTCGCTGTGGCAGAAAAGCATTAATTCATAGTAATTAATTAACAAGTGGTGGAGGGCCTGGCCACAGCACAGCTGCCTCCTCTGGGAGAGAGGCTGGTGGGAGGAGGCAAAAGGAACAGACTCCTTGGCCCTGATTAGATGCAGTCCATTCTCAGCCCTCCCCATGACACTTTTACTGTCTAATGATAGCCTGCTAACGCTACAGTGGAGTACCTGTCTTTACTTCACATTGGAACTAGACTCATGTTACTGTCTGCAGCATCAGCTCCCATTATTGTTACCACACTGCCTAGCTAGCGCTTTAGTGGTTTAATAAGGATACACAATCAAAACATCTAGAATAGGCTCTAACTTTGGGATACACATCTTTTTTTATCTACTGTTATATACTGAATGTATCATTTAATACCTGATAATTCAACCTAGATTACAGTGGCTACATTGGCCATTCCTTTGAGTCAAATCAATAAGGTGAAAGAGTCAATGTCGCCATCAGTCTCCCAACGCTCCATTTCTGCTCCATGTTGTGATTCTGTTTTTGTTTTTATCCTCCTTCTCTTCTCATGTCCTCTGTCTTTGGCTGTCACTTGATTTTAGTCAGAGGGATAAGCTGCTCTCTTTTATCCACACTTCATCCTTTTCTCTTTTATCACCTCATCTTGATTTTCCCTCTCTCACATCCCCCTCTCCTTCCAGTTGGCTGGCCATAGAGTTGCTGTTTATGAAAACAGTTTAGACTTGAAAGCAGTGAGATGGAGGGAGTGGAGAGATGTGCAGGATGCTGTTAGACAGTCTGCAGGTTCCCCCTCTCTCTCTCTCTCTCTCTCTCTCTCTCTCTCTCTCTCTCTCTCTCTCTCTCTCTCTCTCTCTCTCTCTCTCTCTCTCTCTCTCTTTCTCTCTCAGATAGCTCGTCTGTCACTCTCAAAGCCATGTCTGGCGTTTGGCATTCCATCAGCAGCTAATTGTCTGCCAGCTACTTTTAGATGCTGGCTAAAGACCTAGTAAATTTAAATTTGCTTACATGTCAGAAAGTTATTTTCTCACAGAGGAGGCAGCGAAGCCGGTAAATGAACAAAGTGAATCCAGGGTAAATCATTATAGAACTTCTCCAGCTCCCGGTTTGTAAGAGGCACAGGTCCATCACAGCTCAGACAGGCTGGGGAGAGTTGTGAGATGCTTTACATTGGTCTGATAAAATGAGATTCTCTGAAACATTGAACTTTAGATTCAGTGGTCATGCTCTAAATTCTATAAAACACATTGGGATTGGTCCGAATCAGATTGGTTAGTTATTAACTTGTCATGTTGGTTTGTTCATTATTAGAACATGATTTTCTTCCCACTATTGTCTTTGTATTTGATCAATGTGTCTTTAGATACTGTTTGAGTATTCATTTTCTTACAAATAAGTGGCACAACACAAGCATTCTTGTCAGTCAGTTGTGTTGTCGGAGAGTTACGACAATGTGGACTCTATCCAAATACAAAAAAGAACATATTTGACAAAAGCGATCACAAAGGATGTCTAAACAGTCAGTCTTAATGATCGGATCCTCTCAAAATATGATTAGTCTTCTCTTCCATCACTCAAATGTAAACAATACTTTACTATTCCAGAAACAACCATATTTGTGTGCATTTGTTTCTAACATGATGTAATAGAACACAATAGAATATAATATCACTTTATTGTCATGTTAAAATAGATGAGGCCGAGTTATTTCCTGAAGTGTCTGTCCCAACATAAATGCATCTCTCCAGAACAGTGGCCATCTCATTCCATTCCTCCTACTTATGGTTCTCCTACTTTTAGCCATTACTGGGAATTATATAATAGCTCTGCATACATTACAGCAGTGAGACTGTTGTCTCCTCAAACCAAGCTAGCATGCAATATCCAGCTTTAGAGCTCAGTGTTCTAATCATCATAGTCTTTGGTCAAACCATAAATCATTATTGACAAATGCATTAGCATGGCAAAAATAAACGTGCATTTGTAAAGTTTAAATGTTCAGGGAAAACTAATGCATGTTGATCATAACCAGAGGTATGAGTCTGTGGCCCAGCAGGAGTGTAACACCACTGATTAGCTGATTGCTTTTTGCTGATAGCCACTAATTTGTTGTTGCTGGTATTAGTCACATAATCAGCCCCTCTGACACTGTGTGACATTGGGGATATTGACAAAATATGTTTTCAACCTTCCCTTGAATAAAATGTTTGAATGTATAAATAATGACGACTACAGCCGCATGTCCATTGAACCTTATATTTATGGACCTACGCATTAGAAAGTGCAATTCCTGAATGATAGAGAAACCCATTAAAGTAGCAATAAAATTGCAAATGCCTTTCCCTTTGCTGTTTTGCTTCCTTTCAGTACAGGCAAAGGGAACACGTTGCTCTCACCAACTGTGTGCCTCTGGCTCACAAATACATTGCAATGTGATACGGAACACATTTCCCCATCCAATTCCTCCCTGCTGCGATGGTGAAAACACTCAGTGAGATCCATCTTTTTCAATTACACCAAGAGGGGACAGCCTAGAGGGAGTGGGAGTCTTAAGGACAGGTCTCTCTCCCAGATCTCAGGCCGCATTAAAATGTATTGGCAGCATCGGATATTAAAGAGGAATCTGCCGAATTAATCGGCGGGATGCTCAGAGAGGAATATCCATGTGGAGACACTCACACACTTACAGAAAAGGCTGAGGGGGGAACAACATTATGAAAACACACAAACATACCAGGGATGTAACAAACCCTTAAAAAGCCTGGGAAAGGAGGCCTTAAGAATACATTCAAATAGAATACCAATAACAGCCATAGGGAAATAGCATACAGTACAAGCAGACCAATATAGGGGCAGAAGGTAACCTAGTGGTTAAGAGAGTCGGGCCAGTAACCAAAAGGTTGCTGGTTTGAATCCCCATGCTGACTAGGTGAAAAATATGTCAATGTGCCTTTGGGCAAGGCGCTTAACCCAAATTGCTCCTGTAAGTTCCTCTGGATAGTGACTTAAATGTAAATAAGAGCAGCTACACAATGACATACAGTAGAAGCAGATCTAAGAACAGCTAGCACCATAATAACCTTCACTAATGGCATTGTTCAGTCCCACTATCAGGAGCTCCCTGATCCCAGTAGCTAGCAGGAGGTGCTCCATGGTAAAGGTTATGAGCCTCCAGTCATGCCTCCTCATGGTGTGCTATAATCAGTTCACTGTGTGAAAAGGGGGTTTGGTGTGTGATCACTCAAAAACCCTGTTGTGAATGGGGATCGGAAACACCAGGACCCTTATGAGTAATGGGCAGAACCGGATCCCTTCTCCCGCTCATGCCTCTCCACCCCACCTATCCTGACCCAGCTAACTCGGAGGGTGAATCTGCAGCACACTAGGAGGGAGAGGAATTTGATGCTCCCGTCTGGCCCCCTGATTCACAGCTGGTCATTTGTTTTGCTTTATGTAACACGGTGTGGTGTCCCTGATCACCTTAAACATGTACACCCGTGTGTGAAACAAACCACACAGCACAGCACAGCCAGCCAGTCAGCCAGTCAGCCAGTCAGTCAGTCAGTCAGTCAGTCAGTCAGTCAGCCAGTCAGTCAGCAAGTCAGCCATTCAGTCAGTCAGTCAGTCAGCCAGTCAGCCATTCATCCCTTCCCCTGGCTCCTAATCAGGTTAGATTGCTCCACAACATAATCTGTGTCCTCAGTCCCCTGACTGACCAGGGGAAGGGAATTACACCTCCCCAGGTGGCCTCCAGATGGGAGAGAGGGCCCTGCCAGTCAGAGGGCTGGAGGAAGATGAAGAAATCCCTTTGGGGTAGCCTAGATTGAAAAGCAAGAAAATCTCCCCCAAATCAAAGCGGTGACCCAGCTCAGATTGTTGGGGAGATTAAAAGTCCAACTTTATTATACTTTTCATTTTCAAAGTTTCTGTGATTGATTCATGCCCTAAACCCTTTTTAAGTGTGGTGGCATCACGCTACACAAGGTACTGTGTCAGTCCCCATTACATTAGCACTGTGAATGTACACAAGGTTCATAGTTCAACCGGTATACCCCATCTTAGTATTGCATTTTCATGCACTTGAATTGAGGCCTTGTGTTACTACTGTATGTTAGATACACATGTATTACAGACACTACATCCCCCTATGTTAACGTCATGGATTTCATCCGCTCTCTTGGACGACTGGTAAATGTAATACGTTGTCATTTTATAGGTAATGGTTCTAAACAAGGGGCGACTTGAAATGTATATGTGGGTGTTATCTACACCATAATGTCTGTATCATGTTAGAACAGTAAAACCCAGGTGAAGGCTCCATAAATAGCGTGTATCATTTAAATAGGTACTGATGTGTTTATTTTATGAGCAACCCTGTGAAGGTCACAGTCAAGCTTTGTGGTAAAACTTTACAGGATGAGAGAAGCTCCACAGTGTCGAGGCCTTGGTCCATAATTGCTCTCTACCCTTTTACTTAACGTGGTGAATGGAGAGGTGTGCTGTGCATATGTGTGGCTCAGTACTCTTGGTGATTCAGCCGATGTTGTGTGATCAGTTGGAAGCACTGACCAGGCTTGTCCTACATTGTTCTCCGCAGTGCCACAGATGGGATCTCACTGTTATGGCTTTTGTTGTCTCCACGTCGTTCGTTGTTCTCTCCTTTATGGTCCCAATCTCCCTGGTCTGTTCTGCACAGGCCCTCCGATTGTCTGAGCGAACAAAACGGAGCTCCCAAGTGATCGCTCTCATTGAACCAGCGACACTGTATGAAAATATGTACTCTGGCATTCAGGCACAGGAAAGGGCAGTCGTGTTCAATGCATGGCGGAAAACAAATGGAAACACATTGAAAAATACTGTCGAGTTGCCAAGGACTTTAGAGTGCTTCCACGTTTTTGTCAGGGCTTTTGTCTCTAGCTCATAAAGAATAACACCACTCTTATTGTCTCGGTCTCTGGACGCCAGAGCAGGGAGGCAGCCTGCTGGCATAGAGAGTAATAGGACAGACAGGTGGGGACATATGCTGGCGCAGACATGACCCTAGACTTCCTCTCCATCGTTCTCTCAGTTTACCCACCACTGAGACACATCTGGGTCCAGGTGGCATCCAAACATGTTGTCAGCAAGTCACGGTGACTGCTTTAATGGACACAGCCATTCTAACTGACAAGATGGGAAAACAGACATGGCAGTGTCTCACTCAGCCTCTTTATCTTGTGTTTACCGACCACTGTTTCATTGATTACAAAGAGGCCTAGTCGGCCCTGTGCTCAGATGGCCTGCATCTGAAGGCTGTCGTCGCTTCATGATTTCTACTCCTAAAATAGACCAAGATTAAACACTCTCATTTTGGCTCTTTTTCTGTCCTTTCATGCGCGCACGTACAAGCAAACGCACACATGCACACACACTGTACAGGGGAGGTTTCTTAAATAACAGATAAAAGTTGTTTTGTATGAGTCCTAATTAGTTTCACTCCCCAGACGTGCCAGCACATTTTTAATTGACAACACAACCAGATTGCACACCAGAAATCGGGCTTCTCTTCTCCTCAGAGACGTTGGGAGTTACATAACATTTTCTAGGTACATCCTTTAAACAGGTTGGTGGGATGAGAATTCCGTTTGTTTAAGGATGACAGGTGGTGAAAGAAGGGATGAGTCAGAAGAGTTATGAGTATTATCTGGAAGGGGAGGGACGGTGAACCCACCATAAGTTGAAGTGAGAAGTGCACTCATGCTTAATTAACACAGAGTTCAAGAACTGCTGGCTTCATCCATTACAGAGACGGCCAGACGGAAGCTCCTTTAATTGGGGATGTGGAGAAAAAAAACAATTGAGCTGGATAGATGGGTCATGTGTTAAGGTCAACATATTTCATAGAAAAATCCAATCCTCCCCGTACAGCAAGATTAACTTAGTCACAGTTTCATTTTCCAATTGTGTGCCCCAAGATAATGAGTTTAGAGTTCAAGCTATAATTCCTAAATTCTCAATTCTCATCTCCCACTCATTGTATTTTTGAATTGGTTCCGGTTTTAGAAATGACTTAAGCCTTTTCATGTAGACGGTAATGTAACTTGAAGGTGGGTTGGACTCAGGTAAATGGAGGAGGTATGGATTTCTTCATTTTCTCATGATTGAGCTCAACATTATGGTATCGTCTTCATTATCTATGCATTCACATAACTATGAATGAAACCATCATGTCCATCCAAATCAAATCAAATGTATTTATATAGCCCTTCGTACATCAGCTGATATCTCAAAGTGCTTTACAGAAACCCAGCCTAAAACCCCAAACAGCAAGCAATGCAGGTGTAGAAGCATGGTGGCTAGGAAAAACTAGAAAGGCCAAAATCTAGGAAGAAACCTAGAGAGGAACTATGTGGTGTGGCCAGTCCTCTTCTGGCTGTGCCGGGTGGAGATTATAACAGAACATGGCCAAGATGTTCAAATGTTCATAAATGACCAGCATGGTCGAATAATAATAAGGCAGAACAGTTGAAACTGGAGCAGCAGCACGGTCAGGTGGACTGGGGACAGCAAGGAGTCATCATGTCAGGCAGTCCTGGGGCATGGTCCTAGGGCTCAGGTCCTCCGAGAGAGAGAAAGAAAGAGAGAAGGAGAGAATTAGAGAACGCACACTTAGATTCACACAGGACACCGAATAGGACAGGAGAAGTACTCCAGATATAACAAACTGACCCTAGCCCCCGACACATAAACTACTGCAGCATAAATACTGGAGGCTGAGACAGGAGGGGTCAGGAGACACTGTGGCCCCATCCGAGGACACCCCCAGACAGGGCCAAACAGGAAGGATATAACCCCACCCACTTTGCCAAAGCACAGCCCCCATACCACTAGAGGGATATCTTCAACCACCAACTTACCATCCTGAGACAAGGCTGAGTATAGCCCACAAAGATCTCCGCCACGGCACAACCCAAGGGGGGGGGGGGCACCAACCCAGACAGGATGACCACATCAGTGAATCAACCCACTCAGGTGACGCACCCCTTCCAGGGACGGCATGAGAGAGCCCCAGTAAGCCAGTGACTCAGCCCCTGTAATAGGGTTAGAGGCAGAGAATCCCAGTGGAAAGAGGGGAACCGGCCAGGCAGAGACAGCAAGGGCGGTTCGTTGCTCCAGAGCCTTTCCGTTCACCTTCCCACTCCTGGGCCAGACTACACTCAATCATATGACCCACTTCAGTAAAGACTTAAAGGTTGAGACCAGCAAGCTATCAAATATATTTTTATTCACCAATCCATTTACACTATCTAATGAAACAAAGTCTAAAGGAATAATAAGTACCACTCTCAAAATAGATAGAAAAAAGTGAATTAATATTCCATGGTGTTATTTTGATAATGTTTAAGAAGTATGCCTGTCTAAATCCACTGGCAGAGCTGTTCCACGTTGTTAAAAATGGCTCCACATCCACAGACTAACCAATTCTAAATCCCAATTCATCTAATTGTACCTCAGAGTGCTAATAAATATTGTTATGAATAATTCAAGCCGTGAGTGGGCTGATGACACAAAAACTGGTGCACTGAGCTGAATTCAAAGAACTTCAAAATTGGAAAGTGGACTACATTTTCTTGAAATCTGAATGAGTTAAAGTTACATTGAAAAGGAATACAATTGGCACCTTCAAATTACATCCCAAGGTAAAGACCATTGGGAAAGGGCTGCACTCCAAAAAGACAGCACATCATTTTACCTTTTTATTTTCGTCCGGGCTGGCTAACACATTTCGGTAGTTATGCATTCATCATAGCATCAAGAGATAGCCAGATGGCCAAAGCTTGTGTTTTTTTATGGATCTATCAATCCAAAACATCTCTCGTTGTGAGAGCATTTTAGGGAGTTTGGTAGCCACGAGGCTAAAGTATTGGGATATGTAAGAAACACATGTCTGTTACCCACTTGTGTGCAACAGGACAAATATAAACACCCCTCAAATAATAGGTAAGGGTCTATGTGTTCTATGGGAAAATGGCGGGCTAGCTGAGTGGAACGCATCGTGCCGAGCTGATTATCCCTTTTCTACTATGGCTATAATTACATACATTTGCCACTAGAAATGTGTTCAATACCCACTTAAGTAGCTAGCAAGTTTACTAGGTAACCAAACAAACAGACTTGTTCGTTTAGCTAACCAAACCATCAGTCCTAGCTTGATATTATGAAAATCAAATTCAACAATACCAATGTTTTCGATTCTACTTTTGCTTTCAAAAGCAGCTCAAACAGAAAGTGTACGAATGGAGGACCAGGGTTGGTGTACTGTTGGGGGTACTGTTGGGGGTTGTTGTACTGTTGGGGGTACTGTTGGGGGTTGGTGTACTGTTGGGGGTACTGTTGGGGGTTGGTGTACTGTTGGGGGTACTGTTGGGGGTTGGTGTACTGTTGGGGATACTGTTGGGGGTTGGTGTACTGTTGGGGGTACTGTTGGGGGTTGGTGTACTGTTGTGGGTACTGTTGGGGGTTGGTGTACTGTTGGGGGTACTGGAGGACCAGGGTTGGTGTACTGTAGGGGATACTTGGTGTACTGTTGGGGGTACTGGAGGACCATAGTTGGTGTACTGTTGTGGTACTGGAGGACCAGGGTTGGTGTACTGTTGTGGTACTGGAGGACCAGGGTTGGTGTACTGTTGTGGTACTGGAGGACCAGGGTTGGTGTACTGTTGGGGGTACTGGAGGACCAGGGTTGGTACTGTTGGGGGTACTGGAGGACCAGGGTTGGTACTGTTGGGGTACTGGAGGCCCAGGGTTGGTACTGTTGGGGTACTGGAGGACCAGGGTTGGTGTACTGTTGGGGTACTGGAGGACCAGGGTTGGTGTACTGTTGTGGTACTGGAGGACCAGGGTTGGTGTACTGTTGGGGTACTGGAGGACCAGGGTTGGTGTACTGTTGGGGTACTGGAGGACCAGGGTTGGTACTGTTGGGGTACTGGAGGACCAGGGTTGGTGTACTGTTGTGGTACTGGAGGACCAGGGTTGGTACTGTTGTGGTACTGGAGGACCAGGGTTGGTGTACTGTTGTTGTACTGGAGGACCAGGGTTGGTACTGTTGGGGGTACTGGAGGACCAGGGTTGGTGTACTGTTGGGGTACTGGAGGACCAGGGTTGGTACTGTTGGGGGTACTGGAGGACCAGGGTTGGTGTACTGTTGGGGTACTGGAGGACCAGGTTGGTACTGTTGGGGGTACTGGAGGACCAGGGTTGGTGTACTGTTGGGGTACTGGAGGCCCAGGGTTGGTACTGTTGGGGTACTGGAGGACCAGGGTTGGTGTACTGTTGGGGTACTGGAGGACCAGGGTTGGTACTGTTGGGGTACTGGAGGACCAGGGTTGGTACTGTTGGGGTACTGGAGGACCAGGGTTGGTGTACTGTTGTGGTACTGGAGGACCAGGTTGGTACTGTTGGGGGTACCCGAGGACCAGGGTTCGTAAACATAACTCTAGAATGCCCTTCAAGTCAATCAGAAACAAGTATTCAACAATATAATGGTATTGTTTAAGCAATAAGGCCCGAAGGGGTGTGGTATATGGCCAATATACCACGGCTAAGGGCTGTTCTTAGGCACAGCACAACGCTGTTCTTAGCTGTGTTATATTGGCCATATACCACAATCCCCCGAGGTGCCTTATTGCTATTATAAACTGTTTACCAACGTAATTAGAGCAGTAAATATAAATGTTTTGTCATACCCGTAGTATACGGTCTGATATACCACAGCTGTCAGCCTATCAGCAATCAGGACTCGAACCACCCAGTTTATAATAAAAAAATAATGGTTGCCACCTCTGATGGAAGTGACCTGTTCCAGGTACAGTACACAAAGAGCAAAGAGGACAGTAGACCGTGTTTGGCTTTTAAGTAGTGTTTTTCCATAGCATATTTAGTATTGTCAGTGCAGATCGCCTTTTTGTGTTCAGATGTAATTTTTTTGAAACATATTTTTGTTTGGCCCACATGGCTTTGACCACAGGGGCACGTAAGCATATACAATTAATGAACTGTTTCTGGTAGAACTTTTGGCCTGTAAGAGGGTGAGTGAAGAATATACAGTTTGCCGTGTTGTTACGTTAAGCACACCTTCCTCTCTTATAGTTTCCTTGTAGTGTTAACCAGTTTGAACAGTCAGGCTTTTGGAAAGGATGGATCAACCAAATCCTCAGAGTGGTGGATGCATAACCTGGAAAAGGAGAGAAATGGGGGAATATTTTTTATACAACTCTCATTCAAATGCATCAGTAATAGCATAACATGTGAAATGGTCGTATAAGGACAGTTGGTTCCAGGCATGGCTATAACCACATTTATTTTGCATTGGATTATAAGCTTTATTCTGTTTACAAATGGTCTACGACAACAACTTATCAGCTTATCAGGCCCGATGTAGTTGGCTTATTGTATTTCCTAAATTCTCATGAATACTATTTGGCTCTTTGAATGTTGACTTGGTATTTAGAAAATATTCTAGTGAACCCAGGGCATAGATTCTTAATTACGGTACCATAGATACTGTATCAGCAGACACTGCATCTCAGCATTATGTTGTGAATGCTTTCCTGACTAGTCTCATTGTAGACATACACCCTCTGCTGTTGGCCTTACCAACCACCCAGCACAGATAAGTTACGACTACCGAATCTATCTGACAGCATAATGGAATAACCTATCCCCCACTGAACCAGTTCCGCAGCTTGGTAGCCATTTTAAGAAAATAACTATATTTCTAAGCATAAATGTTAATTTGTCACATGCATATGCATTCAGATGTCACCCATGTTCCAGTGAGCGGGGCCCTTTTTAACCTGCTTTATGGCTGGCGGGTCCACAGGGGACTGGTGGGGATCAGGCACCGTGCTGCAGCCCCACTAGCAGCATACCAAGGCTGTCTGCCTGCCTTCCTGCATGCATAGTGCTGCTGTACTGTACTGTGCTGTTCCACTACTGAGCTCCACTAATGGCCATGGCTCAGACCAGGCCTCATTAAGACAAACTGACACCAGGAAACGGGCCCGTGGTGGGTGTGATTAGATTAAAAGTTCAGACAAGCCTTTGGTCTGTGTAATTTGTGGGAACTCGGTGATACACAAATAAACAAACACGGAGCACTTTAAAAACAGCCCCCTTAATTAGCTTGTTATGACCTGGGGTTGTAAGTAATATCAGCATGGTGGCCTTTGGTTAGTACTGTACTGTAACCAGGCAGAGAGAGAGGCTAAGAGACAGGGAGAGAGACTGAGAGACAGGGAGAGAGGCTGAGAGACAGGGAGAGAGGCTGAGAGACAGGGAGAGAGGCTGAGAGACAGGGAGAGAGGCTGAGAGACAGGGAGAGAGGCTGAGAGACAGGGAGAGAGGCTGAGAGACAGGGAGAGAGGAATGGAAGGATGGGAGAAGAGGAAGTGAAAGGAGGAGATCTGAGGTAAGAGTTGCTTAGTGAATAGTCTTGTTAGTTAAATATGGGTATTTGTCAACAGGAGATAGAGAGGGCCATTGAAAGTGCCAAGCTCCAAGTCCCGTTGATTTTGGAATAGGATTGAAATGTTTCAGAAAGTTTTTTTTAAAATCTATGCGAATGAGATATGGAACAAGCTGTTATATGATGCCAGTATGTGACATCCTCATTCTGACCAATCAACAAGGTTTAAAAATGGCTGGTCCAAAATGCCATCTGTCCCCTCAGCCACGGTCACAAACAGCAGTACTGTGAAAGCAGAACCTGCATTTACTCTACAGTGCACAAATGTTGCTCTAGTAGCTAGATAACTGAGCTTCATAAAGGTCATAATTTGATAATTTCCACACAGGTTCATAACATCTATTTGATGGACGGTATTAATACTAAGCTCAACATTTCTCCTCTTAAAAGAGACTAGCAGCTAACGTACACTCCTACACATTTCTTTCCAAGCGATGAATATCCATTTATCGTCACGTTTGTCAAAAGCTGGGTGCTAGATATATTTCTGCCTTTTTCTTTCACACTCCCCAGTCAGTGGCCTTCCCCATGTAATGATTCCAGCCATCTGGTAATCAGATTAAAGTGAAATTCCTCCCCTTTAATGTTTCTCCTTGAAAGCTGTCTGTCTGGAGTCAGAGTGAAAGGAAGGCAGTTAACTCTGTCTGTCTGTCTGTCTGTCTGTCTGTCTGTCTGTCTGTCTGTCTGTCTGTCTGTCTGTCTGTCTGTCTGTCTGTCTGTCTGTCTGTCTGTCTGTCTGTCTGTCTGCCTGTCTGCCTGTCTGCCTGTCTGCCTGTCTTGTCTGCAGCGTTGTCATGGCTGCTCCACTGTGCTAGCTAGGCACACTGGTTCCATGTTCATGTGAAAGGTGGTGGGGATGTGTGTGTCTGAGAGTATCGTCTGGGTGATTTTCACTTCCCAAATGTGTGGCTGTCCTGTCACTCCGATGACTGAAAAGATCACGGCTGCACTGCTAAAGCACCTTGATGGGATAGAATAGAATGAAATTGTATCACTTGCTTGCTATCAGGAGACCCCACTAGAGCTCACTTCTGCTCACAGCTTTTTGAAGCATGATGTGTAACAGGATTCATTTCCGATGCAGAGCAAAACATCCACCCAAAATAAACCTGCGTTGCCTGCGCATGGAAAAACCCTGGGAGGTGGGAACCAACCGGCAGACAAGGGAGGCGATTTTGTATTCCTTTTGGAACTCTGCCTCCTGCCACCCACGGTGCTAAATCAAAGGGCCAGGTTGGGCCCACTAGTTCCTGTGCAGGGGCTGTGCTGTGAAGCACAGGGGCCCCATGCCTGTAAATGGGCCACTCTCTCTCTGTCTCTCTCTCTGCCTGGTCGGTCCAGGGGCCAGCCCAGAGCCCTGGAGAACACCGGAGGCGCCTCCACACTGCTCTAATCCCAAACAAACACACAGCCCACCAAACAAAGGGAGGAGAGGGAGGACAGGAGAGATAGAGGGAGGGAAGAGAACAAACACCAAGGAAAATTACAAAACAAAACATAAATAATCAAATGCCCACTTGCCATATAGACACCTACTGTGTGCATTACACAAACACAAACATACAGCGCCCGCGTATGTCCAAAACGCCAACACACTGGCAAACACACACACACTCATCTTATCAGCAAGCAGAGTGGGAGAGGGCCAGCCAGATCTTTCTCTCTTTCTCTCTCTCTCTCTCTCTCTCTCTCTCTCTCTCTCTCTCTCTCTCTCTCTCTCTCTCTCTCTCTCTCTCCCTCTCCCCATCTCTCTCTCTCTCTCTCTCTCTCTCTCTCTCTCTCTCTCTCTCTCTCTCTCTCTCTCTCTCTCTCTCTCTCTCTTTCTCTCTCTCTCTCGCTCTCTCTCTCTCTCTCTCTCTCTCCTCTCTCTCTCCCCATCTCTCTCGGTGGTAATGTGGCGGAATGGGGTCGTTCTGTTTCGGCACTAAGACTTCCCACATGTCTCAGAGGCCCACTCCCACTGGCTGCCTGCATTACGGGGCCTCTTCCCTCCCACTGTGTCCTGCATGGCTCTGAATCATTACCTCTGACAAAGCCCTTTCTGTGTGAGCGATCACTGCTAGCGCCCAGCGACAAACGCCCATGCCATCGCCCCTCTGGATAATTCAACCTGGACTCAAGGGTCGACTTAACATAGTAACCGTACATTTGTTCCACACCATTTAGTATAATATGTTACTTTTCATATGATATGCATTAATTTGTGGATCTCCATCATCCTTTTCAAAATGACGTCCTCCAATTCATATGATATGTAACAAACGCCAATTTGTGCAATATGTTACGGATTGCCAATATGTATGATATGTTATGAATTCCAATGTGTTGTGGTTAACATTAGCTAGATAGGTAACATTATCTAGGCTGGGGATTAAGGTTACGGGGTTAGGGTTAGAGTAAGGGGTTAAGGTTAGGGTTAGAGTAATGGGTTAAGGTTATGGTTAGGTTAAGGGTAAGGGTAAGGGTTAGCTAACATGCTAAGTAGTTTCAAAGTTGCTAATTAGATGAAGTGCTAAAGTTGTCCTTGATGTGATTCAAACACACAACTTTCGGCTTGCTAGACGTTTGCATTAAATGCCCGACCAACCTCCTTACTTTCATTTTTGGCTTAAGTAACCTACTGTCCTATGCAACCATACCAAACATAACATCATATTAATTGTAGGGGCACAAATTTAGATTTACTATGTTACATCTGGTCTATGCGGCCAGGCTGGATATTTACTAGTCTGTATGGAGATGACCTCCAGACTAGCTGCTGGTGGCTGCACACTATCATAGTTAGCATCAGCGGGACACGGTTAGCTTTCAATAGCTTCACAGCTGCAAAACACAGGCAAGGCAAAGACACTACTAGCATGGTTAGATTTAGGCTGTCATAACATGACCTCAATATGAATGAATAGTTCATTTACAAATAAATCCATGGTCCTTTATGCAACTGTGATTGTGCTTTATTAGCATGCTAGCGTTAACATGCCACAAAGATGGAGGCAAAGCATGCTGTATTCTCGGGAGAGAGGTCTCTAAGCTTTGCTTGATTGGGTTGTGCTGTGGTGTGTCCTAGTAGCCCACTCCAGTCACCATCAACAACCCAGCCCCAACTCTGTCCTCCAGGGCCCCCAAACATGACTTAATCAGACCAGCAACATACAGAAATAGCAGGAGGGCCACATGGTTCTACCATGACTACCAACTACCTCTTTATTATTGTGGTACTTAAACAACACATGACTCTCCCCATCCTCCCTCCCCATTCTTCACTACAGGGCCTTGGTGCTATATTTGGGTTAAGACTTACGTAAGGTGACATATAGAGGTCAGCCTATGTGTGAGTGGGGCTGTATCTCACCACTACGTCCAATTTAGTTTTGTGAAACGGCAAGCGGCTCGGTGGCAGAATAAATGTATCTTTTCCCATGGCAACAGTAGTGGGTGGGAGATCTATAAAGGTTTGCTGTGTATTGTGTCAGAAGCAGCGTAATTGTAGCCCATTAAATCAGCAGGGTGTCCAGCAGGGTATAGCTGTGATGAAACACTGTGCTGCCTCTGCCTCCACCAGGCGTTGCAGGGTCAGCAGGCTGGGGACCACCTGGATGATTTAAGGCCTGACTCGCTGCTTAATACTTAATGAGAGTGCGGTGTGTAATACGGAGCCTCTGGATGTATTCCAACAGCCAAGCTGTTGCGGCCTAGCTAGCCTGCACTGGGACTGGGGCAGCACCGGGAGGGTAGACTTTCTAATGAGGCTGGGAAGGAGAGGTTTAATCGCGTATGGTGAATTTATAGGTGGATCCTCTCTATAGTTTACCTTATACTCCTGTACTGTACGGCTGGCCACGTCCTTCCCCGAAATCAAAACTAATTTATTGCATTTTAAAGATCCAATTCAGCTGTTCTTTAAAAAATATCTCTATATAAAACAATTTCTGGGTAAAAATGACGTTTTTTTCCATTAAAGTGGTCAAAAACAAACAATCGTTTTTTTTAAACAAAAACTATTTCTCAAGCAAGAATGTCGCTAGGACTGTCTGGGGGTGCTCTGGGTGGGGAGAACAAGGGCACCAAAAATGTCCTGTTTTGAAAGTATTTTCAACCAGCAACTGTCAGGAAATAACAGCTGAAATGATCAGCTGTTGTACAGTATGATACAACATTTAATATGATACTGAATTTTGACTGCACTGGGCCTTTACAAAGTTTGCCATTACTCATGGCCTCTCTGTAAGGTTTGTAGAAAGCACAGAGAAAGAGGGGAAATATTTGAGTGGTGTTTTAAGGACAATATAGGAAATGTAATGAGTGTGAAAATGTTTACCAATTCAATTTCAGCCTCAAAGCATTTTTTTTATGAAATAACTTTATTTGGTTGCCTTGCCACTTTATATATATATAATACAAAATAATCTAAACATAAAAACCCCTTGTTTGTTTTTTTAGGTGAACATGAAGAGGACTATTCAAAGATGCTCTATTGGTCAATATTGTATCTTAACATATATATATCTTATACCAATCTGTCTGTCTAGGCTTTTATCCATAACATGGCCCAGGCATAAAACAAGCCTTGGAAGGTAAGTAAGCCTTGTCTGAGCAAGAACGGCCCATAGGGGTAAGAGCCTGTCTTCTGCAGCATTAAACAGCTTGATGTAGCACAAATACACCCCCTGGACAGGACGCTAGTCTATCGCAGGGCCTTACCCCGAACCCATCTAATTAACGTTAAGTGCCAAGCAGAGAGGCAACAGGTCCCATTCTCAACTGGGCATTGAACCCCCAACCTTTCAATCTAATGGTGGATTCTTTAACCACAAGGCCAAGGCAGTTGTTTCACAATATATAGGTCCATTATCTATCTGGTTTTAGACATTCAATAAGGTATGCACCAAAATAACCCTCTGGAGCATCGGAGGGACTTGTCCCCCTCACCTATATGCCGACTAATCCTAGGATTTACCGACATACTGTACTGTACAACACACCTGCAAGTGTAGATGTAAACACATGTACATGTACACATATGCATCCACACATGCTTGACTCATATACACCACACACACACACACACACACACACACACACACACACACACACACACACACACACACACACACACACGCACGCACGCACGCACGCACGCACGCACGCACGCACGCACGCACGCACACACACACACACACACACACACACACACACACACACACACACACACACACACACACACACACACACACACACACACACACACACACACACGTGTCCCCTGTGTGATCCCTGTGGTTACTTCTGCACACAGACGGCTCATCTCCTGCCTTGTCCCGGGCCCAGATTTATGGCGGTCCCCTCCGTCGCCCCTACAACTTGTTCCCCCTCAGGTTTTGTCCCGTTGTTCATCATTTTTTCATTTAATTCACCATAATTCATCATTCTAATTCACCATCAATTAGGATCTCTGGATACCTATGTCATTCAGCAATATAGGGCCTTTTTTCAAGGAAGGGGATAAAACGACAGGCTTTACACACAGCAGAAGCATATACCAGGGTTGCATTGGTGTGTTGCTGTCAAGCTGTGTGCAGTGATAGGTGAGTGGGAATCAAAGGCACATTAGTCGACTGAGAATATGTGGTATAAAGTAGACGATGTCATTATTACTACAGGTGTTTGGCCAGCGCATAATGTGGCCATTATCTGAGCAGTAGCTCCAGCACTTCTCCCCTCGGTTCAGAGGTGTTTATTGGTTTATTAGGATCTCTTGCTGCCTCACTGTACTAACTTAATGCAATGGAATTGAAATGAAGCAGGATAGTGGTGTTCTCTCTCCTCTCCAGCAGCTGGGGGAACTGTGTCATGTACCCTGTTAATGTTATTTCATTACCAGACACGATTTAGTAGGCGCTGTGCCCTGCAGAGGTGACAATAAATTATAACGGGCAGTGTGTGTGTGCGTGTTTGTGTGTGCCTATATCCGCGCATGTGCATTGTGTGTGTTATTTTGTGTGTCCGTGTGCAGTTGTACCGACATGAGCGGGAAAGAGACAGAGAAAGGAAGGAAGTCAGAGAGATACAGAGAGACTCTCTGGGGTTTAGAGCGAATGCTCATTAAGGCCTCCTATAGCACAGGGAGCTCATCCCTCACACTGCCAGCGTCTGGCTCTACTATGCTCTGCTTCCTCACTGAATCCTTTCCCCTGCTCTCTCTCCCCTCTCTCCTCTCTCCTCTCTCCTATTTCTCCCCCCTCTCTCCACTCTCTCCTCTCCTCTCTCTCCCCCTCTCTCCCCCTCTCTCCTATCTCTTATATCTGCCCCCTCTCTCCTCTCTCCTATTTCTCCCCCCTCTCTCCACTCTCTCCTCTCCTCTCTCTCCCCCTCTCTCCTCTTTTCTCTTTCCTCTCTCCCCTGCTCTCTCGCTCCTCTTTCCTCTCTCCTCTTTCCATTCTCCTCTCTCCCATTTCCTCTCTCCTCTCTCCCCTCTCTCCTTTCCCGTCTTTCCTCTCTCCTCTCTCTCCTCTCCCCTCTCTCCTCTCTCTCCTCTCTCCTCTCTCTCCTCTCTCCGCCTTCCTCTCTCCTCTCTCCACTTTTCTCTCTCTCCTCTCTTTCCTCTCTCCTCCCCAGCCTCACTATTAGCTCCTGTACTCAGAGGGTGCCATGATGCAGCCTGATATGTGTGCATACGTTTGGGGGGGGTGTAGGAGTACGGGGGGAGTGACGTTATCCGTCACCCAGACAGGGAGCCCACTGTCGGCTTGATTACTCTAGCCAGCCAAACGCTTGACCCGCGGGCGGCAGGAGCATTATCCACCCCGGCCCTGCCTGTGTCTAATGGCCGCTCACCATGATCAATGGCCTCTCTACCTGTTGAGCTGTGAAGCTCAGTACCCACACTCCACCAACTGGCTCCCGGGAAAGGACACAAGACTCCTCAGGAAATACCTATGTGTCATACATCAGCATACTGTATATGTGTACATTAATTAGACTGTAGTGTCGTAGATCAAAGTGAGACGTAGATTCATCAATTGATCAACACAAATAGCTATTTTTACACACTCCTGTCATGTCTTTGGCATCATTAAAAGTGAAGACTGTTATTATATCATGTAACGGCTGTTGGAAGGAGAGGACCAAGGTGCAGCGTGGTATGTGTCCATATTTATTTAATGAACACAGAAATAACAAAAATAATAAAGAGAACGACCAAAACAGTTCTGGCTGGTGCAGACACACAACAGAAAACAATCACCCACAACTCAAAATAGGAAAACAGGCTACCTAAGTATGGTTCTCAATCAGAGACAACGATTGCCAGCTGCCTCTGATTGGGAACCATACCAGGCCAAACACATAGAGATATAAAACATAGAACATAAAACATAGAATGCCCACCCCAACTCACGCCCTGACCAAACTAAAATAGATACATAAAAAAAGAACTAAGGTCAGGACGTGACATATCAAATCAATTATCTGTAATTAATTATTGTGTGATTGAGCTAATCATGTAAATGTAATTAACTAGGAAGTCGGGGCACCAAGGAAAATCTTCAGATGAAAAAGTTATAATTTTCCTAATATAACTATTAATCTAATTAATGAATTATTATTTACCTCACGCCAGTCTCATTTCAAATGACGGAAATTGTTGGTTATCTGCACGAACCCAGCCATTACTATGAATCATCCATACACCAATTGGCTTAATAATTGATTTACTAACTAAATAATCAAAGAAATGCATATTTAATTTTTTTACATTTGATTTCACCTTTATTTATCCAGGTAGGCCAGTTGAGAACAAGTTCTCATTTACAACTGCGACCTAGCCAAGATAAAGCAAAGCAGTTTGACACATACAACAATGTTGAGTGAGAGGTTTATTCCACATGGAATAAACAAAGATACAGTCAATAATAGTAATAGTAAGACTAGTAATTAGTGTCTAAGATTTGCTCTTATTCTGTAGGGATCAATAGTCTCAGAGTTTAGCCATTTCCAGCCGTGTAGCCAGTGTTCCACGTGGTAAGGTTAGGAATTCAATAACTATTCACAATCACAGCTCACGCTGTTGGTTTGCTTAGTCTTGGCACTCACACCTGTGCCACCTCAGTTTACACCGCGGTACGCGTGGTCTGAAGAGGATTTCCTCAGGAGGGGTTTTTATTCGTAACAGTGAAAAAGGCAGTTCTATGATGCCAGATCATGTTTAAAGGGAATACAATTCTCTCACATTAAAAGTTTAACATCACATTACATCATTTCACAAATAGCTTCATCTTTACTCATACAATACATCCCCGTCCCTTAAGTGCCCACAGATCATTCCCACCTTCTCACAAGTGGACATTTTGATTCAAATTCCCATTTTGGGGATTTATGAGTTCACCACATGAAATCTTTTGTTCCCTCTGTGTCTGTCTCGCTGCAAGACCAGGGGGAGAGAGTCTCCACCAGGAATTTATGGCCTGAGATAACAGAACCTGGGTGTAGGAGAGGGTGAGAGAGGGCAAAGCCACGATCTATACCCAGAAAGGACCATGTCATGACACTCCTTTAAATCAAATCAAATCAAATCAAATGTTATTGGTCACATACACATGGTTATCAGATGTTATTGCTTGTGCTTCTAGTTCCAACGGTGCTACAATATCTAGTATCTAATATCTAACAATTCCACAACAGATACTTAATACACACAAATCTAAGAAAAGTAATGGAATAAGAATATATAAATATAAAAATATGGATGAGCAATGACAGTGGCAAAGGCTAAGAGCAAACAGATAGTATAGGATACAGTATATACATATTAGATGAGTAATGCAAGATATGTAAACATTATTGAAGCTGTTTTTCAGTCTCTCAGTCCCAGATTTGATGTACCTGTACTGATCTTGGGGTGAACAGGCAGTGTCGTCCTTGATGATCTTTTTGGCCTGCCTGTGACAATGGGTGCTGTACGTGTCCTGGAGGGCAGGTAGTTTGCCCCCGGTGACACGTTGTGCAGACTGCACCACCCTCTGGAGAGCCCTGCGGTTGTGGGCAGTGCCGTTGACGTACCAGGCGGGGATACAGCCCGACAGGATGCTCTCAATTGTGCATCTGTAAAAGTTTGTGAGATTTTTAGGTGACAAGCCGAATTTCTTCAGCCTCCAGAGGTTGAAAAGGCTGTCCCATCAATGTGGATATGGGAGTTGCTCCCTCTGCTGTTTCCTGAAGTCCACAATCATTTCCTTTGTTTTGTTGATGTTGAGTTAGAGGTTATTTTCCTGACACCACACTCGGAGAGCTCTCACCTCCTCCCTGTAGGCTGTCTCATCGTTGTTGGTAATCAAGCCTACTACTGTTGTGTCGTCTGCAAACTTGATGATTGAGTTGGAGGCGTGCATGGCCACGCAGTCATAGGTGAACAGGGACTACAGGAGGGGCCTGAGCACGCAACCTTGTGGGGCCCCAGTGTTGTGGATCAGCGAAATGGAGATGTTGTTTCCTATCTTCACCACCTGGGAGGGCCCATCAGGAAGTCCAGGACCCAGTTGCACAGGGCGGGGTTGAGACTCAGGGCCTCAAGCTTAATGATGAGCTTGGAGGGTAGTATGGTGTTGAATGCTGAGCTGTAGTCAATGAACAGAAGTCTTACTTATGTATTCCTCTTGTCCAGATGGGATAGGGCAGTGCGCCGTGTGATGGCGATTGTATTGTCTGTCGACCTATTCTGACGGTAAGCAAGTTGAAGTGTGTCTAGGGTGACAGGTAAGGTAGAGGTGATATGAACCTTGACTAGCCTCTCACAGCACTTCATGATGACAGAAGTGAGTGCTACGAGGCGATAGTAATTTAGTTTAGTAACCTTTGCATTATTGGTTACAGGAACAATGGTGGCCAACTTGAAGCATGTGGGGACATCAGTCTGGGATTGGGATCAATTAAAATGTCCGAAAACACACCAGCCAGCTGGTCTGCTCATGCTCTGAGTACGCGGCTAACGATGCCATCTGGGTTGGCAGCCATGCGAGGGTTAACACCTTTAAATGTCTTACTCATGTCAGCCACGGAGGAGGAGAGCCCACAGTCCTTGGTAGTGGGTTGCGTCGATGACACTGTTTTATCTTCAAAGCGGGCAAAGAAGGTGTTTAGTTTGTCTGTGAACAAGACATCGGTGTCCGTGGTGTGGCTGGTTTTCTTTTTGTGGTCCGTGATCTGTAAACCCTGCCACATGCGTCTCTGAGCTGTTGAATTGAGATTCCACTTTTGTCTCTATACTCAAATTTTTCTTGTTTGATTGCCTTGCGGAGGGAATAACTACACTGTTTATATTCGGCCATATTCCCAGTCACCTTTCCATGGTTAAATGGAATGGTTTGCACTTAAAGTTTTGCGCGAATGCCGTGATCTAGTCACATTGGGTGCAACATGTCCTTTACACTTCCTTATAAACTCACTCACGGAATCAGCATATCCGTCAATATTATTCTCAGTGGTTACCCGGAACATATCCCAGTCCGCGTGATAAAAACAATCTTGAAGCGTGGATTTCGATTGGTCAGACCAGCGTTGACCAAACTTAGCACGGCTGCTTTCTGTTTGAGTTTCTGCCTATAGGAAGGGAAGAGCAAAACGTGGTCAAATTTGCCAAAAGGAGGGCGGGAATGGTCTTGTATGCATTGCGGAAGTTACAGTAACAGTGGTCCAGCGTTTTTTTCCAGCGCGAGGGCTAAAGACAAAGCTTTGTTAAAGTTCCCAACTACTTGATCTCTGTCCATGAATGGCGTAGCAGTGCGGACGTGTTTTGTCGTTGTCCCGTGTACATTTTTATGTTTTTTAAATCTTTTTTTTGTATATATTTCAATCTCTTTTCCATTTTTAAATGAAATATACCTTCCGGAAACCCGCCTCACCCAATGTGATACGGATTTGCTATTTGTAGACCTTATAACTAGAACCTACATCAGAAGCTAGCCATCAGAAACTAACCAGCTAATTAGATACTAGCTATTGATTAATTGTTAGCCACTGCTAACGGCCTTTATCTCAGACTCCAGAAGCTTTTAGCCTGGATAATACCTGCCAGTCTGCACAGCGCAATATCAACCCCTGAGCATATTGGGCTGCTTTTCTCTACTCGGTAACACAGCTGATGCCTCCCGGACTCTTCACTAACACGACTAGAAGCCACTACATCACCAGATTCCTGCCGTAAGCTCTGGACCATTACTCCGAGTCATCTCAGCTAGCTAGTTGCTACCGAGTGGCCCAGCCCCGAAGCTAGCCTTGAGCCCATCTCCCGGCATGCTCAGCGGACCCTATGATCACTCGGCTACACTGCTGATGCCTCCCGGACTCTTCACTAACATGACTAGAAGCCATTACATCACCGGACTCCTGCAGTAAGCTCTGGACCTTTGCATCGGATCATCGCAGCTAGCTATCTGCTACCGAGTGGCTATAGTGGCTAATGCCCTTGTCCCGAAGCTAGAACCAGTTAGCCTAGAGCCAGGTGCATCTCCCGGCTAACAAACAAAATTACTCCAGCTACAATACCTCTTTTGCCAGTTGGCCTCGACCCTTTGTCGACACGGAGCCCAGCCAATCCATCAAGACTGGTCAACCGGCCATTGCCGGACGTCGGTGAAGACGCTTCTGCTGGTCCCGGCCTGCTAACTTTATGAATGCCGTGTCTCCCGCTTGCTAGCATAGTAACGACTACCTAACAGCTTCTCTGTTTCATCTATTGCTGTTCACTGGACCCTATGATCACTTGGCTACATAGCTGATGCCTGCTGGACTGTTCATTAATCACGGTACTCCATTTTGTTTATCTGTCAGCCCCAGCCTCGAACTCAGGCCCTGTGTGTAGTTAACTGACCCTCTCTGCCCATTCATCGACATTTTACCTGTTGTTGTTGTCTTAAGCTGATTAGCTGCTGTTGTCTTACCCATTCTGGTCTTCACTAGCTCTCCCAATCAACACCTGTGATTGCTGTATGCCTCGCTTTATGTGTCTTTCTAATGTCAATATGCCTAGTATACTGTTGTTTAGGGTAGTTATCATTGTTTTATTTTACTGCGGAGTCCCTAGTCCCACTCAACTTGCCACAGATAGCTCTTTTTTCCAACCTCCCACACATGCAGTGACCTCACCTAGCATAACTAGTGCCTCCAGAGATTAACTAGTGCCTCCAACCTCTCTTATCGTCACTCAATGCCTAGGTATACCTCCACTGTACCCGCACCCTACCATACACCGTCTGTATATTATGCCCTGAATCTATCCTATCATGTCCAGAAATCTGCTCTATTAATTCTCTGTCCCCAACGCACTAGACAACCAGTTTTGATAGCCTTTAGCCGTACCCTCATCCTACTCCCCCTCTGTTCCTCGGGTGATGTAGAGGTTAACCCAGGCCCTGTGTGCCCCCAGGCACTCTCATTTGTTGACTTCTGCAACCGTAAAAGCCTTGGTTTCATGCACGTTAACATCAGAAGCCTCCTCCCTAAGTTTGTTTTACTCACTGCTTTAGCAGACTCCGTCAACCCTGATGTCCTTGCCGTGTCTGAATTCTGGAAAAGGAAGGCCACCAACAATTCTGAGATTTCCATCCCTAACTACAACATTTCCCATCAAGATAGAACTGCCAAAGGGGGAGGAGTTGCAATCTACTACAGAGAATTGATTACCCCCCATCTATCTTCCGAGTTCATTCTGTTAGGAGACCTAAACTGGGATATGCTTAACACCCCGGCCGTCCTACAATCTAAGCTAGATGCCCTCAATCTCACACAATTATCAAGGAACCCACCAGGTACAACCCTAAATCCGTAAACATGTGCACCCTCATAGATATTATCCTGACCAACTTGCCCTCCAAATACACCTCTGCAGTTTTCAATCAGGATCTCAGCGATCACTGCCTCATTGCCTGCATCCGTTATGGGTCCGCGGTCAAACAACCACCCCTCGTCAAACGCTCCCTAAAACACTTCTGCAAACAAGCCTTTCTCATCGACCTGGCCCGGGATTCCTGGAAGGATATTTACCTCATCCCATCAGTAGAGGATGCCTGGTTGTTCTTTAAAAGTAATTTCCTCACCATCTTAAATAAGCATGCCCCTTTCAAAAAAGGTAGAACTAAGAACAGATGTTGCCCTTGGTTCACTCCAGACCAGACTGCCCTCAACCAGCACAAAAACATCCTGTGGCGTACTGCACTAGCATCGAATAGTCGCCGCGATATGCAACTTTTCAGGGAAGTCAGGAACCAATACACACAGTCAGTTAGGAAAGCAAAGGCTAGCATTTTCAAACAGAAATTTGCACCCAGCTCTAACTCCCAAAAGTTCTGGGACACTGTAAAGTCCATGGAGAATAAGAGCACCTCCTCCCAGCTGCCCACTGCACTGAGGCTAGGAAACACTGTCACCACCGATAAATCCACGATAATTGCGAATTTCAATAAGCATTTCTATTCGGCTGGCGATGCTTTTCTCCTGGTTACCCCAACAGCCAACAGCTACGCACCCCCCTCAGATGTTAGCAGAGGTTCTGAAAGAGCTGCAAAACCTGGACCCGTACAAATCAGCAGGGCTAGACAATCTGGACCCTCTCTTTCTAAAATTATCCGCCGCCATTGTTGCTACCCCTATTACTAGTCTGTTCAACCTCTCTTCCGTATTGTCCGGGATTCCTAAAGATTGGAAAGCTGCCGCAGTTATCCCCCTCTTCAAAGGGATGAACAGTCTAGACCCAAGCTGTTACAGATCAGATTATATCCATCCTGCCCTGCCTTTCTAAAGTCTTTGAAAGCCAAGTTAACAAACAGATCACTGACCATTTCGAATCCCACCGTACCTTCTCCTCTGTGCAATCCGGTATCCAAGCTGGTCACGGGTGCACCTCAGCCACGCTCAAGGTCCTAAACGATATCATAACCGCCATCGATAAAAGACAGTACTGTGCAGCCATCTTCATCGAAGTGGCCATGGCTTTGGACTCTGTGAAGCACCGTATTCTTATCGGCAGACTCAACATCCTTGGTTTCTCAAATGACTGCCTCTCAGATAGATTTTAGTGTGTCAAATTGGAGGGCCTGTTGTCCGTACCTCTGGCAGTCTCTATGGGGTTACCACAGGGTTCAATTCTTGGGGTGACTCTTTTCTCTGTATATATCAATGATGTCGCTCTTGCTGCGGGTGATTCCTTGATCCACCTCTACACAGACGACATCATTCTGTATACATCTGGCCCTTCTCGACTTCGGCAATGTCATTTACAAAATAGCCTCCAACACTCTACTCAGCAAACTGGATGCAGTCTATAATACTACCCACCACTGTGACCTGTATGCTCTCGTCGGCTGGCCCTCGCTAAATATTCGTCACCAGACCCACTGGCTCCAGGTCATCTACAAGTCTCTGCTAGGTAAAGCTCCATCTTATCTAAGCTCGCTGGTCACCTCATCACACGCGCTCCAGCAGGTATATCTCACTGGTCATCCCCAAAGCCAACACCTCTTTGGCCGCCTTTCCTTCACGTTCTCTGCTGCCAATGACTGGAACGAATTGCAAAAATGGCTGAAGTTGGAGACTTATAACTGCCTCACTAGCTTTAAGCATCAGATGTCTGAGCAGCTTACCAATCGCTGCACCTGTACACAGCACATCTGTAAATAGCCCACCCAACTACCTACGTAATCCCCATGTTGATTTTATTTACTTTTTTTTGCTCTTTTGCACACCAGTATTTCTACTTGCACATCATCATCAGCACATCTATAACTCAAGTGTTAATTAGCTAAATAGTAATTACTTCGCTACTATGGCCTAATTATTGCCTTACCTCTTTACGCCATTTGCACACACTGTATGTAGATTTTTCTATTGTGTTATTGACTTTACTTTTGTTTATCCCACGTGTAACTCTGTGCTGTTGTTTTTGTCGCACTGCTTTGCTTTATCTTGGCCAGGTCGCAGTTGTAAATGAGAACTTGTTCTCAACTGGCCTACCTGCGTAAATAAAGGTGAAATAAAAAATAAAACAATGAATGCAGCCTCAGGGTATATGGTTTCCAGTTTGCATAAAGTCCAGTGAAGTTCCTTGAGGGCTGTCGTGGCATTGGCTTGATGGGGGATATACACGGCTGTGACAATGATGGAAGAGAATTCTCTTGGGAGATAATACGGTCGGCATTTGATTGTGAGGAATTCTAGTTCAGGTGAACAAAAGGACTGTATGTTGTTAAAATTACACCATGAGTCATTAGTCATGAACATACACCCCCACCCTTCTTCTTCCCGGAGATATGTTTATTCCTGTTGGCATGACAGACCGAGAATCAAGGTGGCTTTACCAACTCCGACAGCATGTTTCCGTGAAACAGAGTATGTCATCCCTGATGTCTCTATGGAAAGCAACAACAAAAAAGTTGTATTCCTGGTCGTAGTGCTGGTAAGTTGATGTCGCTCTGATATCCAATATTTTTTCCCGGCTGTATATAATAACACTTAAGATTTTCTGGGCTAACAATGTAAGAAATAATACATAAAAAACGAAATACTGCAAAGTTTCCTAAGGACTAGAAGTGAGGCAGCCCTCTCTGTCGGCGCCATCTTGCCTTATGCCTGAATATGAAGTTTATCTACAGTACCACTCTAAAGTTTGGACACACCTACTCATTTCAAGAGCTTTTCATTATTATTACTAGTATCTACTGTTGTAGAATCAAAACTATTAAATAACACATGGAATCATGTAGTAACCAAAAAAGTGTTCAACAAATCAAAATTGTATATTTTAGATCCTTCAAGGCAAAGTAGCCACCCTTTGTCTTGATGACAGGTTTGCACACTCTTGGCATTCTCTCAACCAGCTTCATGAGGTAGTCACCTGGAATGCATTTCAATTTACAGGTGTGCCTTGTTAAAAGTTATTTTGTGGAATTTATTTCCTTCTTAGTGTGTTTGAGCCAATCAGTTCTGTTGTGACAAGGTAGAGGTGATATACAGAAGATAGCCCTATTTGGTAAAAGATCAAGTCCATATTATGGCAAGAAAATCTCAAATAAGCAAAGAGAAATGAATGTCCATCATTACTTTAAGACATGAAGGTCAGTCAATCCGGAAAATGTCAAGAACTCTTTCTGGCTCTCATGAAGACCGCCACAGGAAAGGAAGACCCAGAGTTACCTCTGCTGCAGAGGATAAGTTCATTAGAGATACCAGCCTCAGAAATTGCAGCCCAAATAAATGTTTCACAGAGTTCAAGTAACAGACACATCTCAACATCAACTGTTCAGAGAAGACTGCGTGAATCAGGCCTTCCTGGTCCTATTACTGCAAAGAAACCACTACTGAAGTACACCAATAAGAATAAGATAGTTGCTTGGGCCAAGAAACATGAGCAATGGACATTAGACCGGTGGAAATCTGTCCTTTGGTCTGATGAGTCCAAATTTGAGATTTTTGGTTCCAACCGCCGTCTTTGTAAAATGCAGAGTAGGTGAACGGAAGATCTCCACATGCGTGCTTCCCACTGTGAAGTATGAAGGAGAAGGAGGTGTGATGGTGTGGGGGTGCTTTTCTTGTGACACTGTCAGTGATTTATTTAGAATTCAAGGCCCATTTAACCAGCATGGCTACCACAGCATTCTGCCGCGATACGCCATCCCATCTGGTTTGCGCTTAGTGGGACTATCATTTGTTTTTCAACAGGACAATAACCCAACACACCTCCAGGCTGTGTAAGGGCTATGTGACCGAGAAGGAGAGTGATGGAGTGCTGCATCAGATGACCTGGCCTCCACAATCACCCAACCTCAACCCAATTGAGGTGGTTTGGGATGAGTTGAGAATAGACTGATGAGTTTCAGAGGAAAATTATTTGTTTCTGGACATTTTGAGCCTGTAATCGAACCCACAAATGCTGATGCTCCAGATACTCAACTAGTCTAAAGAAGGGCAGTTTTATTGTTTCTTTAATCAGAACAACAGCTTTCAGCTGTGCGATCATAATTGCAAAAGGGTTTTCTAATGATCAATTAGCATTTTAAAATGATAAACTTGAATTAGCTAACATAATGTGCTGTTGTTACACAGGAGTGATGGTTGCTGATAATGGACGCCTATGTAAATATTCCATAAAGAATCTGCCATTTCCAGCTACAATAGTCATTTACAACATTTTTATTTTGCTAGGCATGTCAGTTAAGAACAAATTCTTATTTTCAATGACAGCCTAGAAACAGCGGCTTAACTGTCTGTTCAGGGGCAGAACGACAGATTTGTACCTTGTCAGCTCAGGGATTGGGGACTCAGGGAACTTGCAACCTTTTGGTTACTAGTCCAACGCTCTAACCACTAGGCTACCCTGCCGCCACGCATTAACAATGTCTACACTGTATTTCTGATCAATTTGATGTTACTTTAATGGACAAAAAATGTGCTTTTCTTTCAAAAACAAGGACATTTATAAGTGACCCCAAACCTTTGAACAGTATTGTGCCTGATTCTTATGAGAGGTTTTTTATTTTGGTTCTATTGTTGCCCATTTATCCCTTCCACATCAAACACACACATTCTATACATGACTTAGCAGTGTCTTACAGCAGTGTACTTCCTGTACCCTCTACATTAACCAGGTTTATTTCCCTGTGCGTCATGTCCCATTACGTTTTTACTACAAAACCCACCGCCATACTTGATCTTTTCCAACTCCCATTTGTCCTCTGGATCTCCAAGGTTACCACGTCCATAGATGTCCCAGCGCAGGGAGAGATCTGTCAACAAACGTCTGAGGACTTTCTTACTTGGCAAACTTAAAGGGGCAACTAGCTATCGCAGGTGTCCCAGGAGGTAATCAAGCCACTCCGCTCCCTCCATGTGCCTGTATCTTGAAACAGAATAGATAAAGGAGGCGCGGGTCACGCTGGAGAGCACAGGTACTCGGCAGGAAAAGTTCAGCGTATTGATGTGCTGCGAAAGACTGCGACTTCACAGAGCTAGGAGCCCGTCCGGTTGCTGGCACAGTACCTGTTCAGGTACTCATAAGGGATACAGGTTAGCACCCCAAGAAATTGACTTGCCAAGAAGATTGCTCTCTCTCTCTCTCTCTCTCTCTCTCTCTCTCTCTCTCTCTCTCTCTCTCTCTGGCTTAAAAAATGGATAAATGACATGCTTCTCCACTGGAAACTAATGATCCACCAATGTCTTTCTGTCTTGGTGCTGAGAGTGGGGAAGAGTCTTTGATGATGGATAATTGTCTTGGTGCTGAGAGTGGAGAAGAGTCTTTGATGATGGAGAATTGTCTTGGTGCTGAGAGTGGAGAAGAGTCGTTGATGATGGATAATTGTCTTGGTGCTGAGAGTGGAGAAGAGTCTTTGATGATGGATAATTGTCTTGGTGCTGAGAGTGGAGAAGAGTCTTTGATGATGGATAATTGTCTTGGTGCTGAGAGTGGAGAAGAGTCTTTGATGATGGAGAATTGTCTTGGTGCTGAGAGTGGAGAAGAGTCTTTGATGATGGAGAATTGCGGCTGACACATAAAAGCTGGAGGGCCCCCCGAGACGCTCCCTATCCCTCATGCTACTTAGTTATGTGTTACACTGTTATCACTATGGTAACCCAGAGTTATTTAATTTTGTCGTCGCCACCAAAGTTCAAGCTGAAGGCAGAGCCTATAGTGAGAGAGAGAGAGCAGAGTTGTCTCTTTCACTCTCTCTCCTCTCTGTCTATCTCTCCTTTGTTTCTGTCTCCTTGAGTTAGGAGTTCTTTGCTAGTGTACATCTGTAGAGACCTGTTATTGTATGTATGAGATGTTAAATGATATTGAAAGGAGGAACCGTTGGTTTGACTCTCCTTCCCCCCTCCTGCTCCTCAGGTCAGGCAAACCAGTATGAATAAACATGAGGTCTCAACGTCGGTCAACTGTTTGGGAGTGATAAGCTGCTCATGTGTTTGACTCGAGCCGAACAGCAGTACAGTGCCTCGCTTGGCCAGTGTACTGAAGTCAGTCATCCAAGGACGGAATGGTAAAGGTCAAGGTATTGAGCTGTGAACATACAGAATTGTCACTCTGATCTTTTTATTGTGAGTTCTCCTTCTTGACGCTACCCATCCCTGTCGCGGGATCATTTCCGTCAGCAACCGCTGAATAGCATAGCGCAACAGTCAAATAATATTACAAAAAAATATTCATATTCATGAAATCACAAGTACAATATTGCAAAACACAGCTTAGCCTTTTGTTAATCCACCTGTCGTCTCAGATTTTGAAATTATACTTTACAGCGAAAGCAATCCAAGTGTGTGTGTAAGTCTATCGATAGCCTAGCATAGCATTATGTACACTTAGCATCAGGAAGCTTGGTCACGAAAATCAGAAAAGCAATCAAATTAACTGTTTACCTTTGATGATTTTCGGATGTTTTCACTCACGAGACTCCCAGTTACACAACAAATGTTCCTTTTGTTCCATAAAGATGATTTTTATACCCAAAATACCTCTGTTTGTTTGTCGCGTTATGTTACTTATTTTCCACCATAATTTGCAAATAAATTCATTAAAAATCTTACAATGTAATTTTCTGGATTTTTTTTTCTCATTTTGTCTGTCATTGTTGAAGTGTACCTATGATGAAAATTACAGGCCTCTCTCATCTTTTTAAGTGGGAGAACTTGCACAATTGGTGGCTGACTAAATACTTTTTTGCCCCACTGTATTTGCCAGTAGAGAGAGGATCGTGGTCCGATTTGGACCAAGGGCTTGATACATTTTACAGACTGCTTTTAAATACAAAATTATTCTTCATTCAAATGTAACCTATTATCACAACATCTGTTTTGACATGTAGTCACAGTCATGGAAGCACAATGAGCATACCTGAACTAATTTATATCACTATTATTATACTGTAGATATGGGTTCTGACTTGGTGTACAGGGAGACTACTGTAAGAACGGCCCATGTTCTGAATTCTGTCGCTGTACATTTCAAAAGTGCTGAACAAATAGTTATATTGACTACGTCCGTCGTTGCCCATTAACATCTTAGTCGGAATAACAGATTGCCTCTTATCCGGATAAGAGGCAATCTGCGTCCCCTTATGCCATAGTTTATACATCTCATTTGTCAGTAGGAACCACATTTGTTTAAGCAAGTCTGCCATATCAGCTATGTTTTTAAAAGGCAGTAAATGAGGCTGAATGAACTGTTTCTCTGCCAGACACGGCTCTACTGATAGCAAGGTGTAGCGGTGGTAAGGATTCACTCCATTGCTGAAAAGAAAGCTCTGCTGTTGGGACAACTTTATGTAGGCCCTAACAGTTTGTGGTAAACGTTTATCACCATTACAGTGTAGTTAATTAATTGTTTAGTGTTGTGTTGTGTAGTGGCTTTGATGGCATGCATCTAAAAAAATGTTGATGATTTTTCTCCACCAAGATTTACATGCTAAAATCACCACCGTGACAGGGACATGGGGATGAGAAGGTGTGTTGTATCTAATGAGGCTGACATAGACATGGGGATATGAGGGTGTGTTGTATCTGATGGGGCTGATAGAGACATGGGGATGAGAAGGTGTGTTGTATCTGATGGGGCTGACAGAGACATGGGGATGAGAAGGTGTGTTGTATCTGATGGGGCTGATAGAGACATGGGGATGAGAAGGTGTTTTGTATCTGATGGGGCTGATAGAGACATGGGGATGAGAAGGTGTGTTGTATCTGATGGGGCTGATAGAGACATGGGGATGAGAAGGTGTGTTGTATCTAATGAGGCTGATAGAGACATGGGGATGAGAAGGTGTGTTGTATCTGATGGGGCTGATAGAGACATGGGGATGTGAAGGTGTGTTGTATCTGATGGGGCTGATAGAGAAATGGGGATGAGAAGGTGTGTTGTATCTGATGGGGCTGACAGAGACATGGGGATGAGAAGGTGTGTTGTATCTGATGGGGCTGACATAGACATGGGGATGAGAAGGTGTGTTGTATCTAATGAGGCTGACAGAGACATGGGGA
Source organism: Oncorhynchus keta (assembly GCF_023373465.1). Classification (NCBI taxonomy): domain Eukaryota; kingdom Metazoa; phylum Chordata; class Actinopteri; order Salmoniformes; family Salmonidae; genus Oncorhynchus; species Oncorhynchus keta. The sequence continues at coordinate 31,215,762 of NC_068452.1, read as the reverse complement.
TGAGAAGGTGTGTTGTATCTGATGGGGCTGACAGAGACATGGGGATGAGAAGGTGTGTTGTATGTGATGGGGCTGACAGAGACATGGGGATGAGAAGGTGTGTTGTATCTGATGGGGCTGACATAGACATGGGGATGAGAAGGTGTGTTGTATCTAATGAGGCTGACAGAGACATGGGGATGAGAAGGTGTGTTGTATCTGATGGGGCTGACAGAGACATGGGGATGTGAAGGTGTGTTGTATCTAATGAGGCTGATAGAGACATGGGGATGAGAAGGTGTGTTGTATCTAATGAGGCTGACAGAGACATGGGAATGAGAAGGTGTGTTGTATCTGATGGGGCTGACAGAGACATGGGGATGAGAAGGTGTGTTGTATCTGATGGGGCTGATAGAGACATGGGGATGTGAAGGTGTGTTGTATCTAATGAGGCTGACATAGACATGGGGATGAGAAGGTGTGTTGTATCTGATGGGGCTGATAGAGACATGGGGATGTGAAGGTGTGTTGTATCTGATGGGGCTGATAGAGACATGGGGATGAGAAGGTGTGTTGTATCTGATGGGGCTGATAGAGACATGGGGATGAGAAGGTGTGTTGTATCTGATGGGGCTGATAGAGACATGGGGATGAGAAGGTGTGTTGTATCTGATGGGGCTGATAGAGACATGGGGATGAGAAGGTGTGTTGTATCTGATGGGGCTGACATAGACATGGGGATGAGAAGGTGTGTTGTATCTGATGGGGCTGACAGAGACATGGGGATGTGAAGGTGTGTTGTATCTGATGGGGCTGATAGAGACATGGGGATGAGAAGGTGTGTTGTATCTGATGGGGCTGACATAGACATGGGGATGAGAAGGTGTGTTGTATCTAATGAGGCTGATAGAGACATGGGGATGAGAAGGTGTGTTGTATCTAATGAGGCTGACAGAGACATGGGGATGAGAAGGTGTGTTGTATCTGATGGGGCTGACAGAGACATGGGGATGAGAAGGTGTGTTGTATCTGATGGGGCTGATAGAGACATGGGCATGAGAAGGTGTGTTGTATCTGATGGGGCTGACAGAGACATGGGGATGAGAAGGTGTGTTGTATCTGATGGGGCTGATAGAGACATGGGGATGAGAAGGTGTGTTGTATCTGATGGGGCTGACAGAGACATGGGGATGAGAAGGTGTGTTGTATCTGATGGGGCTGACAGAGACATGGGCATGAGAAGGTGTGTTGTATCTGATGGGGCTGACATAGACATGGGGATGAGAAGGTGTGTTGTATCTGATGGGACTGATAGAGACATGGGGATGTGAAGGTGTGTTGTATCTGATGGGGCTGACAGAGACATGGGGATGAGAAGGTGTGTTGTATCTGATGGGACTGATAGAGACATGGGGATGAGAAGGTGTGTTGTATCTGATGGGGCTGATAGAGACATGGGGATGAGAAGGTGTGTTGTATCTGATGGGGCTGACAGAGACATGGGGATGAGAAGGTGTGTTGTATCTGATGGGACTGATAGAGACATGGGGATGTGAAGGTGTGTTGTATCTGATGGGGCTGATAGAGACATGGGGATGAGAAGGTGTGTTGTATCTGATGGGGCTGATAGAGACATGGGGATGTGAAGGTGTGTTGTATCTGATGGGACTGATAGAGACATGGGGATGTGAAGTTGTGTTGTATCTGATGGGGCTGATAGAGACATGGGGATGAGAAGGTGTGTTGTATCTGATGGGGCTGATAGAGACATGGGGATGAGAAGGTGTGTTGTATCTGATGGGGCTGACATAGACATGGGGATGAGAAGGTGTGTTGTATCTGATGGGGCTGATAGAGACATGGGGATGAGAAGGTGTGTTGTATCTGATGAGGCTGACAGAGACATGGGGATGAGAAGGTGTGTTGTATCTGATGGGGCTGACAGAGACATGGGGATGAGAAGGTGTGTTGTATCTGATGGGGCTGATAGAGACATGGGGATGAGAAGGTGTGTTGTATCTGATGGGGCTGACAGAGACATGGGGATGAGAAGGTGTGTTGTATCTGATGGGGCTGATAGAGACATGGGGATGTGAAGGTGTGTTGTATCTAATGAGGCTGGCATAGACATGGGGATGAGAAGGTGTGTTGTATCTGATGGGGCTGATAGAGACATGGGGATGAGAAGGTGTGTTGTATCTGATGGGGCTGATAGAGACATGGGCATGAGAAGGTGTGTTGTATCTGATGGGGCTGATAGAGACATGGGGATATGAGGGTGTGTTGTATCTGATGAGGCTGACAGAGACATGGGGATATGAGGGTGTGTTGTATCTGATGGGGCTGACAGAGACATGGGGATATGAGGGTGTGTTGTATCTGTTGGGGCTGACAGAGACATGGGGATATGAGAGTGTGTTGTATCTGATGGGGCTGACAGAGACATGGGGATATCAGGGTGTGTTGTATCTGTTGGGGCTGACAGAGACATGGGGATATGAGAGTGTGTTGTATCTGATGGGGCTGACAGAGACATGGGGATATGAGGGTGTGTTGTATCTGATGGGGCTGACAGAGACATGGGGATATGAGGGTGTGTTGTATCTGATGGGGCTGACAGAGACATGGGGATATGAGGGTGTGTTGTATCTGTTGGGGCTGACAGAGACATGGGGATATAAGGGTGTGTTGTATCTAATGGGGATGACAGAGACATGGGGATATGAGGGTGTGTTGTATCTGATGGGGCTGACAGAGACATGGGGATATGAGAGTGTGTTGTATCTGATGGGGCTGACAGAGACATGGAGATATGAGGGTGTCTTGTATCTGATGGGGCTGACAGAGACATGGGGATATGAGAGTGTGTTGTATCTGTTGGGGCTGACAGAGACATGGGGATATGAGGGTGTGTTGTATCTGATGGGGCTGACAGAGACATGGGGATATGAGGGTGTGTTGTATCTGATGGGGCTGACAGAGACATGGGGATATGAGGGTGTGTTGTATCTGATGGGGCTGACAGAGACATGGGGATGTGAGGGTGTGTTGTATCTGATGGGGCTGACAGAGACATGGGGATATGAGGGTGTGTTGTATCTGTTGGGGCTGACAGAGACATGGGGATATGAGGGTGTGTTGTATCTGATGGGGCTGACAGAGACATGGAGATATGAGGGTGTGTTGTATCTGATGGGGCTGACAGAGACATGGGGATATGAGAGTGTGTTGTATCTAATGGGGCTGACAGAGACATGGGGATATGAGGGTGTGTTGTATCTGTTGGGGCTGACAGAGACATGGGGATATGAGAGTGTGTTGTATCTGATGGGGCTGACAGAGACATGGGGATATCAGGGTGTGTTGTATCTGTTGGGGCTGACAGAGACATGGGGATATGAGAGTGTGTTGTATCTGATGGGGCTGACAGAGACATGGGGATATGAGGGTGTGTTGTATCTGATGGGGCTGACAGAGACATGGGGATATGAGGGTGTGTTGTATCTGATGGGGCTGACAGAGACATGGGGATATGAGGGTGTGTTGTATCTGTTGGGGCTGACAGAGACATGGGGATATAAGGGTGTGTTGTATCTAATGGGGATGACAGAGACATGGGGATATGAGGGTGTGTTGTATCTGATGGGGCTGACAGAGACATGGGGATATGAGAGTGTGTTGTATCTGATGGGGCTGACAGAGACATGGAGATATGAGGGTGTCTTGTATCTGATGGGGCTGACAGAGACATGGGGATATGAGAGTGTGTTGTATCTGTTGGGGCTGACAGAGACATGGGGATATGAGGGTGTGTTGTATCTGATGGGGCTGACAGAGACATGGGGATATGAGGGTGTGTTGTATCTGATGGGGCTGACAGAGACATGGGGATATGAGGGTGTGTTGTATCTGATGGGGCTGACAGAGACATGGGGATGTGAGGGTGTGTTGTATCTGTTGGGGCAGACAGAGACATGGGGATATGAGGGTGTGTTGTATCTGATGGGGCTGACAGAGACATGGGGATATGAGAGTGTGTTGTATCTAATGGGGCTGACAGAGACATGGGGATATGAGGGTGTGTTGTATCTGATGGGGCTGACAGAGACATGGGGATATGAGGGTGTGTTGTATCTGATGGGGCTGACAGAGACATGGGGTAGTGACCTGCTTGCCAACTGTAGACCACAACACCTCTTGCACAGGGAGTGTATTACTACAGCTAGCAAGGAATCTGATCAACTCTTTATTTATTTTACAAATAAACAGACAGTGAAGAGGCACACAGGCCAATATCCCTCCACAAGCCTCCATTGTATCTGAGGTACAGTGTAGGGTGTGTAGAGAAGCTGATCCTAAAATACTGTGCAATCTCGAGTAGTTTCAGGTGAGATGAGGTAGACCTGTGTATAACTAACTACCTCAAATGACACCAGAGTCATGGTTTCATTACCTCTTGTGTGCAGTATTCAAACAGCACATTATCATACCTCTAAAAATACAGTCACACGGAGTTACAGTAGCTAATGTGTGAAGCAGTCTGTGGCTGTGGATAAGCGTGTGCACCTCTCTGTACATGGCTGTGCCTGTGGATGGCCATGAATCTGTCTAGTCCTGGGGTCAGGGAAAGCTCAATGTTAAACAGTAAGGAGGGGGGGGTACGCCTGTGTGCGCGTGCATGTGCAGTATGGCAGACGTGATCCCTGGACCCGGCCTGTTCTCCCCTAGTGGGTCATTCAGCCCCTCTCCCTGTCTCTAATCCCGTCTGTCCGGGGGAGATAGGGAGGAGCGGCTGGCCACGGCACACCCGGGGCACCGCAAACACAATCACAGGCCTTTCACAGACACTTAACGGGGCTTTGCACTTGTTCAACAAGGCAAAACGCAGCAGAAGGGATCAATTTAATACAAGGCCTGACTCGAATGGAAAGAGGGTTAATAAATAAGCAATGACAGTGAGGGCTGCCGCCACAATTTATGCAGCGCTCGCTTCCTTCCCACTTCCTCACTCCTTGTTTTCCAGAAGCCTCTCCCCATATTATGGCACGGTCTAGTTCCTGTCTCCAGAACATATTGGGGAGAGCTGGGGAGGTAGGGAAAGCAGCAGACTCCTCTCTCATCAGGATGTTATTTTAATAAATCACTGCTGCCATTGCTTGCTACATTAATTCCTGGGGCCCGGAGGGCTATGATGGTACCAGCAGGGATCTACATGAGGCGCTAAATGATGTGGGGGATCCCCCAGTGAGAGAACAGAGACCCCCTGAATCTCCTCATCTCCCCTGAACACCTCAGGCCCCTCCCCTCAGCTTGGCTGGCTCACACCCTGGGCTCCAACTGGGCCAGCCCGCTCGCCCGCCAGCCCTCCACCGCTGACAAGATAATCAGCAGAGAGAGAGAGAGCCAGGAGCCTCCGCAGTGCACATACAAATGAGTGGAGCATACATACATCTATAACTAGGAGTGAAGTCACCTGACCCAGAGACCCAGCGCTAGAGCGCCTCACACCACATCACCCACATGCCCCTCTCTAGTGGCTTCATTGATTTCTCCCATACTGGCACTGCTGTTTGATATGATGCATCTTCAGTAGGTATAGACACCCTAATAAACACAGAGACACCGGGAGCCATGTTGAGTGAGATGGAAGTCTACATAAGATGTGAACAGGATGTAGATGCTTATAGTCTCAGGAGGATTGCTTATTTTATTCTTGTTAATTTCATGAGACGGTAGGCTCAACTCAATATATCGGCAGTATATTTCCAGTCACAGAGATTTTTTTTTTTCCTCTCGTCAAATAAATTGTAGCATGGTTTGAGGTACAGTGAAAATAGCTGGTAGACCTTTCTCACAGGTAGTGGTATACACTTGCAGTTTTCCTGTGTGCGTGGGCAGCAGGTGTATCAACAAATACTGCATTAACATTGTTGTGGCATAGGTTTGATTGAATCTGGCCCAGTGTGATTGTACTGGAGGTGGTAGCAGTAGTAGTAGGTCTAGTAGTCATAGTGATGGCTCTACTGATGGAGGATGTGTACGTATCCCTACGTATCCCCAGACCCCGGCAACATCAGTTTCATCTCTTCATTTATCACAGAGAGAGAGAGAGAGAGAGAGAGAGAGAGAGAGAGAGAGAGAGAGAGAGAGAGAGAGAGAGAGAGAGAGAGAGAGAGAGAGAGAGAGAGAGAGAGAGAGAGAGAGAGAGAGAGAGAGAGAGAGAGAGAGAGATCTCCATTGGTATGCACAGACAAAGCTGCTAGATTCACCCCCCAGAATACTGCTGGGAGATGATACCCTTCTTTCTTCACACAGCGGGGAACGGGCCACCGTAAATGGAGCGCTTGGGAGTGTGTGGCGTGCCGTGAATGACAGAGTGCCGTACACACTCCAAGCAATGACCCCAAACTCAAGGACTTGCTCCAAATGTCCTCATCTCTCATGCTTCCTGTTTTCGCTGGAAGCTCAAAAAGTGTCGTACTGGGATAGACAGCGGGAGTCCACAGGCAGATTGTCAGAGTGCAGATGCCAACGTTAGAGGGTGTCAGCCTGGGCTGGGCCCACAGAAACTATTGAAAACACTTGTGAAATATGTAGATCAAAATTTAAGTTCTTCGCAACGTATTTCTGTATAACAGCTGTTTTATTGGAGTATTTTAGGCGCTACAGAGTTAGTTGCCTTAGGAACCAGATGTTAGAGCAGAGTTAGTTGCCGTAGGAACCTGATGTTAAAGCAGCCTTAAACCTGAAAGCCTTAACTGGTGAAACTGACATGTCTGTTTGGATATTGCAACAACAAAGGAGTTACTGCAAACAACGAACACTGTTTTCTTTTCTCTGACATCATTGCAGGCGTGAAAGAACAGCAGAATATGTACTGGATTCTTTTCCCACACTGCCAGATTCTCCTCTCCTTTTCATCAACAAAACAAAAACGATAACAAAGGCGTTGGGCCGGACAGCGGCACGGTTTCCCCAAATACTGATTCCATCTTGAAGTGCAGTAAGTAGCAGGTGTCAAAAGAATTCCCAGTGAAAAGGTGGTACAGGAAAGATACAGTCTGATGAGTATTTACGTGGATCTAAAAAGATATTTCCAAAATACACATGCCTCAACTAGGCCTACACTGCCAAACCAACTATAGCATGTTGGAGTACCATCCAGGGCCCCCTTTCCTGATAGCGATGGAATTTAGGATTACGAGTGTTTTAACTATGCATCTTTCCTACAACGGCCGAAGATGTACAGTAACACGAGTTTCCCAAAAGACCACACAAAGAAAACGGTCGCTAAGCCCCGTCGTTGGAGCATGTGTCGATACTGATAGGATGGACAGGATGGACAGAAAGACAGCGCTGCTCTCGGATCAGCTTTCTCCATTGAAATCTGTCCTTAACATGATCAGTATTTCACCATACGATGGATTGCCCCCCCCAATGTAATTTCTCTGCCTGTGATATGTGGTTGTGTGGTTGTCCCACCTAGCTATCTGAAGACAAATGAACTGTAAGTCACTCTGGATAAGCTTCTGTTAAAAAAAAAGACAATGTAAAATGTCATGTATTTAAATATGATTGAAATAGGCCTATTGCCTACTGTTTGTATTTTTATTTGAGGCGTATTTTTAAACGTCACTTGTTTGTGTCAATTGCAAAGACATTGGCAACTTTGTATTTGCAGTCAACTTTGTTCTGAAGTTATCGCCGATCACAGAGAGATGGGTAAAACATGTGATTCTATTTTTACTTGTGCACAGTAAATATACATTATGCTAGCAAAAGAACATCAATATATCATTTTTGGAGAAATTACTGACTAAGTAGGCCTGTAGGGGGAAAATATGAATGCGCCAAACTATTTGTAGTAAGTAGGCCTGTAAGGGGAAAATATGAATGCCCAAACTATTTGTAGTAAGTAGGCCTGTAAGGGGAAATATGAATGCCCAAACTATTTGTAGTAAGTAGGCCTGTAAGGGGAAAATATGAATGCCCAAACTATTTGTAGTAAGTAGGCCTGTAAGGGGAAAATATGAATGCCCAAACTATTTGTAGTAAGTAGGCCTGTAAGGGGAAAATATGAATGCCCAAACTATTTGTAGTAAGTAGGCCTAAATAATGCTTGTTCTTGACATACACCTGTGTTAGAGGGTAAGGCAGCCTGGGTAAGGCAGCCTGGGTAAGGCATCCTGGGTAAGGCAGCCTGGGTAAGGCAGCCTGGGTTAGGCAGCCTGGGTTAGGCAGCCTGGGTAAGGCAGCCTGGGTAAGGCAGCCTGGGTAAGGCAGCCTGGGTTAGGTTTACACAAACTACCGAAAACACTTCATTGTTATATGGAGATCGATATGTAGGTTATTCACAACAAATATCTGTCTAGCAGCTGTTGTACTGTATTTAGGGGCTACAGAGTTCGGCTGTAGAGTATAGCCTATCGGACATAGAAAATGGTAAATCATTATCAGTGACTTAACGTTACATCCTCTTTACAATGAAACCAGACACTGTCTGTAAATTGAGATGCAGTATTGAGTAGCAATACACAAAGGAGAGCAAGGCAATACATGGTCTGTAATGTTGTGACAACAGGCCATCTGCCCTCTACGATGTAGCTCACAACCACTTTACCTTTCATGGATGGCTAGTAATGACTTACATTGATTGTGTCATGCTAATACCAAATCTTAAGCCATGCGTGCTTATACCTCTCCTGACCCCATATTTCCAGACTCCCTCTTTCTGTAGAGAACACACGCCTCCTCATCCCTTCCCCCCAACCATTAAACTGCATCTGAACATCAGACTTAATTGATGAAAGGAGGGCCTGTCTTCATTTATAAGCAGGCATCCACCAAACTAATCTGGCTGTGTTGTGAAGTCTGTCCTTTCCATTAAGTGGGACACATTATCTCCTAATCAAATTAAAATAATTTAATTGTCGCCCTCCCTTGATAGATCCGGTGAAAAAAGGAGGCGAGCCGTGTTTGCTGAAGGGGGATGTGTGCAGATTGAACAGGGCCTGTGTCATTACGGTATGAATTTGTAAATAACCAAAGCGTCATGTCATGTCTTTGCTTTGAACCTTTCTATAGGGTGAAGTTGAGTTTGACATTTGATCCACTCTCCCAGCTCAGTGGATACCCAAAACAATTGAGGCTAAGTACCTAGCTGAAGGGGCTCTAGCTATGTGACCCCATGAACGATTGACCTCTGTATCCTACTGATCACTAGTCTCATTTCTTAATCACTACTCTGAGCTGTGTGTGTGTGTGCTGCAAACTAAACCACCTGTGCTGGCCAGTGTGTTAGCTGACGGCTCTGTCCCTGCTACGTGGTTTGCAGGCTGCTATTACCTGAGTCATCCTGTGATTAAGAATGGAAGTCTCTGTGTGGAATGGGGCCGGTCTGTCCGCCTCTGTCCTCCCAGCCCAGCACTGTGTAGGCCCTGGGGGGTCCCCATGGTAACCAGAGTGAAGGATACCCCCGCAGACTCTGGCCCCGGCCACCACTGCCGCCGCCCACCATGGGGGGATCCCTGGGCGTGTGATAAATGAAGGAGCGTGGGATCGTTTGTCCCACTGATAGAGTTTTATCCCCTGCCCTTTCAGAGCAGTCAGACCATAAAGAGAGAGCCACGGCCAAGCGTGACAGGTTAACCCAACAGTAATACAATACTCCTAATGGTCTGGTCTGGGCCAGGGGTTGGAGCCACCGGCCACAACAGCCAGACGTCCGCCCCACCTCTATCGTTATAGGTGCTCTGGGACCACGTCACCCACTTTGTGGTTGTCAAAGAGAGAAGCAAGGACAAAGTGGGCACTTTGATGACTTAATGGGCACATTGATGGTGTCTTAGGGCGGAATGGAGGCGGGCGAGTGCAGGCAAACGGATAGAATAGAGTATACAAGACATTAAGACAAGGAAACGAGCTGTAGGGCGGTGAGGTAAGCCTAAAGCACATCCGGTACTTGGCAATTTTACCCCGTGCTTCAAAGGACTGCGTTTTACAAAGGCCTTTGAATTTATAAGAATTCTACAGCAGCTGGCTGGCAAGTCTATTGTTTTGTCTAGTGCCATTCCTGTTGAATGATTTGATAGCGTAGCAATGCATATGAGAGGTATGAGAAAATAAACATGATCAAACACCAGTGAGCAGTCAGAAGAGATTTAGATTATTTTGTTGTCATGACTTTCACTTGAACATGCCTGTCTCGCTACGATTAATCCTCACAAAGAAAGACAATCCTCGGGGCTAGCCTACTGGTTTATGCTGTAACAAGGTTGTTTGTGTAGATGTTTGTTAGCGTGCACCTTGGGTAGCAGTTAGTCATGTTTGAATATGGCTTTAATTAGCCCTGTGTATTCCAGAAGCAGCAGCTCAGAGCCCTCTGTCCACAGCCCCCCCCCCACACACACCACCACCACCACCGTCCTCTCTGCTGCTCTACTAATAGTGTCCTGTCCTCTCTCCTCCTCCCAGGAACATCAGCGCTCTGTGTGGTTAAGATAATAGCAGCTCACACTAAAGATGTTAATTGAGGAGAGATAATGTGTGGATGCTGTGGGTGTGTGTGTGCATGTGCGTGTGCGTGTGTGTGTGTGTGTGTGTGTGTGTGTGTGTGTGTGTGTGTGTGTGTGTGTGTGTGTGTGTGTGTGTGTGTGTGTGTGTGTGTGTGTGTGTGTGTGTGTGTGTGTTAATATTAAGTTGTGGTGTTCCACCACCAACTAGCCTCTTAATAAACCTCTGTCACACCAGGCGAGGTGTGATAAATCTGGAGGGATTATGATAACTGTGAGTTGTTCCTCCCTCCTTGAATCAGACAGGAAGGTGTGGCAGCAGCGGGGTCTGGTGAGATCTGTCTCAGGGTCTGGTGAGGTCTGTCTCAAGGTCTGGTGAGGTCTGTCTCAGGGTCTGGTGAGGTCTGTCTCAGGGTTTGGTGAGGTCTGTCTCAAGGTGGGCTGGAGACTCAGGGAAGTGTTTGGCCAACTGAAATGTGTAGCGGGCAGGCAGGCAGGTGGGTAGGCGGGCAGGATGGCAGGCGCTAGGCAAGCGGGCGGACGTGTCGGCACTCAATGTGGGTAGAACACAGGGGAAGCAGAGATGGAGTAATCTGACCAAGCAGCTGAAGTGACAGAAGCTACATTAATAGAGGCATATGTCTGGAGCACAGAGAGACGGAAAGAGAGAGAAAACAGACACTGTACCAGCCTGAGAGAGAGGGAAGAGAGAGAGCGAGAGAGAAAGGGTGAGGGGTAAACAGAAAACAGCGCCAGCCTCTGTAATTGCCTCAATCCCACTGGGAATGCTCTCATTCATTTGAAGCAGGCTGTATTCTCACTCTCTCTTTTTTCACAATTGAGGGGGGTGTAGTGGGTGGGATTGGGGTGCGTGGGGTGGAGTTGGGTGGGTGATCCGTGTGCAATCCTCAGTGTGTGATGCTAACGTATGGCGATGAGTGCGATAGCTCCCCTGTGCTGAATCTCCTGTAACATCAGCGTGAGGACCAGTCCATGGCTGTGGCCTGGGTAGAGGAGAGCACAGCACAGCGCTGTGGAAAAGTGAGGGCGGCGATAAGGAGGTAGGCGGACTGCAGCTCAGACCTGTCAGATGTGATCGCGCACCGGAGCGCTCCGCATGTGTCTGTCTCTTTTTATATTTCCCTAAGACAGCCCACCTCTTCACGCCCCCCTCTCTTCTTTTTTTCCCTCTCTCCTCCTCTGCGCTCTGTTTTTTTCTACCTTCCTGGAGGAATTCTTTATTTCTTTATGTCTTGTGTGGCGCGTGCGTTGGATGATGTGCCCCCTCCTCCTTCCTCTTTTCTCCTCCTCTCTCTTTGCCGCTTTCACAGCCTAGTTTTCTTTTTTTCTCAATCTTGTGTGCAGGTTGTATCTGACAGAGAGAGGACCACCGCCACGCTCCAGCCCCGCTCCAACCCACTGTGAGTATTCTTATGCTAATTTTCTCCATCTCCATCTTTCCCAACGTCGGTTTGTCTTTTATTCTCTACCCTTTTATGTTCTCGACCGCGGCGCACTGAGAACGTGGCGGCTGCGACAGAGAGAAAGAAGGAGAGACAGAGAGAGGGAGGGAAGGAGGGAAGAGAGAGGATAAATAGTGCTGTGAGAGAAGTAGCTGTGCTGTGTAGGGGTTTCTCTGAGGATGGTGGAATGGCTGAGGGGGTAGAGGAGGGGGCGGGTCTTGATGTGGTAGATGGTTCTGTGTGTGAATGGTTGGGATGTTGTTGACGACAGTTCGCGTGGAGCGGGTCAGCACACTCAACACTGGGGTCTCTCTTTTACCTTAACTTCTCACTTTCCATATTGACTGACTCTTCTGTTTTGATATTGAGGCTTTTCTGTTTCCTACTGTGTTCCTGTTACCACTACCGAGAGGGGTCCACTGTTGTCATTTGAACAGTGGACATGTGTACGAGAAACAGAGATTTAAGAATAATATTTGTGCGTGTGTGAGTGTTCAAACAAGTCTGTATTCTCTATGGGCAATCATATGTGAGTGTATTTTTATTGTGTGTGTGTGTGTGTTTGTTTATTTATGGGTGAACCAGTGGAGGCTGCTGAGGAGAGGATGGCTCATAATAATGGCTGGAATGCAGCGAATGGAATGGCATCATATACCTGGAGACCATGTGGTTGATGTATTTGATACCATTCCACTAATTCCACTCCAGCCATTACCACGAGACCATCCTCCCCAATTAAGTTGCCACCAACATACTGTATGTGTGTGTATTTTCAGTCTGTTTGTAGCTGTGTTTCTTTGTCCATGCGTGGCAACATGGGAGTGCATGAATATCCGTGTTCATTTGCATACGCGTGTACACCGTAGTCCTACATGTGGGACTATGTATGCATGTGTTTGTGTACAGTTTATGCGTTCACCAAACATGTGAAGTGTATTTGTATCACAAATGTGTAGTGGAGATCAGTATGCTAGTGTCCATACCCACCTGCTGTCCCGTGTGTGTGTGTGATGCGTGCTGTGTGTATGTGGACCAGATGAAGAGTGGGTGTTCTCTGTGTGGGGCTGAGATAGACAGTACCATGCCTCATCACTATGTCAAGGCTAATGGCCACACAGGTCAGCAGGGGTGGACACAGAGTTGGCCATGTAGACCGATGTATGTCAGCACAGCAACACCTTTCACTCAGGCCTGGATAACAATAGGCCTCAGTGTAGTTCACTACATGTGCATACAATAAGGACTAACAGAAAACCTCTGCTTTCTAATGTAAGGAAATATACTGGATATTCAGCTGACAAAATGCAGGGAAAAGTCTGTTGTAGATTCAGTTGACATTTGGATATAGATTGATCTGAAGATGGCAATTAAGCAAAATCCAGAAGCTAGGCATCTGGTGAGGCGGAGGATGCTATTGGCTGGCAGAGGATTACCATTTTAGTCCCATTTTCACATGATGAACCCCAGAATGGATTATCTCACCATGCTAAACAGTGGCTGTTGCAAATGTGATGTATGAAAGAGGTTTGCGCGTCCTTGTGTTATTTGTCCATTTCCGTGACCCGGCAGGTGCTCTGTGATGTAGTATCAGTCTGATTAATGATGATCAGGTCTAAAATGTCCGTTCACATCCAGACAGACCAGCCTTTTCTGGCCCTTATGAAAATGAATAGTCACCTGAAATCCATAGAACGTTAGCAGGCTGTCGACGAGCGCCGTTTTCTAAAGTGAGTCGATTAAAATGAGAACCATTCCACCAATTACAGAAGATTAGGTTCCCCTCCACCAATCTGAATCCTTAAAGCCCTTATGTTTGTACAGCTCTGTGTGTGGAATGGAATTCAGATACAAGATCTGAGCAGAATAGCAATAAAAAGAAGGTAAAAAGTTCTGAGTGAAACTCTGTGGTAAAAATAGCCAGACGAGTTAAAGCACATGATAATGGCCATGTTCTGTTATAATCTCCACCCGGCACAGCCAGAAGAGGACTGGCCACCCCTCATAGCCTGGTTCCTCTCTACGTTTCTTCCTAGGTTTTGGCCTTTCTAGGGAGTTTTTCCGAGCCACCGTGCTTCTACACCTGCATTGCTTGCTGCTTGGGGTTTTAGGCTGGGTTTCTGTACAGCACTTTGATATATCAGCTGATGTACGAAGGGCTATATAAATACATTTGATTTGATTTGATAATTGACACAGTAGTGTGTTGCGCTTGGCTGTAATTAAGTGTGCAACAGAGGTTGTCAGTTGTAAGGAGGATAGAACAGACTATCCTGGTGTATTTAACACACTGGAGCATGTATCATGTCATTCTATGCTTTACAGAGGGTGCTTCTGGGATGGCCTGGCTTTCTTTGCTTCATTTATCTGGGTCTTGTGCTTTATAGCTCCGGTTAGAGGCTTTGTACTGGTTCTTGATCCCAATGTACACAGCGGAAAGTATGAAACTATTGTCTCCGGGGCCCCTTGGAAAAGCTTATCTTCTATTTTTAGCAGGCTTCTCCTCATTGTAGCCTCGGTAGCATGCCTACGTCTGACTGTTGTGCCATAAAGTATCTGTGCTTCATCCCCGCCAAGCCGGCAGCCGGAGACAACTCTCACCCACACATTAGTGATCTATGAGCCATATAACACAGGGCCCGTCACTACCTCCTGGAATACAGGGGACCACGGCTGTGTCACCCTCTCCGTGTGATAGCACCTATATGCGGTGAGAGCTCAATATTAGCGTAATGCGCTAACCGTTTATTTCGCATCATTCACCACCACTTATCACAGAGCTAGACACCAACCGGGACATACTGAACAAAAAAATATCCTAAAGATAAAAATGACATTTCACTAGAGGGTGTTTGTGTGACAGTGATTTATGCTGTGAGCATCCTGCCACCTCATTGAGATGGGAGTGAGTTCTGGGTGGCTAAATCAATTTGTGCAAAGGCCGTCGGTGCTAGTATTGGTTTCGTGATATGATCTTTGTTGTCCATTTTTTTAGAGGTCAGTGCAGATGCAATGACAAGGGCAAAGAACCTGAGCTCTACTCTCTGTTTCTGAGCTGGCAAACCATCCCCCACCAGGGAATTGTGGGAAAAGGAAGCTTTGGTTCTAAAGAGTATATGTTTTGTCAGGGTTCAAACCGAACGTAACGCCCATTACATTGCCAGTTCATTTCCTCCCAGTCAGATCTTGATGGAATGTCTGAGGTTAGACACGAGAATGGTCCTTACATTAGTCACTGTAATTACTCAGTGATTGTGACACAGATCTCCAAGGCGTGCCAAGAGTCATGTCGTAGTAGTAGCTAGCTAGCAGAGAGAGGGCAGAGAGAGCGGGGGTGATAATACTATAATGCTGGTAGTGGATGGAGGAATCTAACACCAGCAGGCCAGATGTTAGAGAGCCGTGGACAGGAAGAGAATATATATGCTGTAAGGTGTGTCATCATGTCACATGATCCATCCCTACTGATCCAGCCTCTTGGTCTTCTGTTCTGACATCTCACAACTAGGCCTAAATATGGAAAGTAAGAAAACCGACCCATTACTTTGGAGGCTTCCCCATATGAATCACACTCAGACCAAGGTCATGAATTTGATTATACCTTGTTTTAGGATGTTATATTGAGCAGTGTTAACTACTGCACAAATGACATAGGAAGTGTTCAGGAACTCCATGGAATTACAAAGCAGTTACTAAATCACAACCATGTATCAATATGTCAGTGCAATGTTCTTCCTGGAGTATGCACAGTGTTCCTACACATCCAGTGTGTTCATAACAAACGGTTCTAAATGAGAGGAAGAGAAGAATGGCATGAAGTAGCACTGCACCATGGTGTTCAGATGACTGTGTTGTTGTGCATGCAGAGAAGTGTAGCTAGCTATGCTTTGTGTTCAGTTTCTAAAAGGTCTCCTATGATGTATGCTATCTACTAGCTGGCTAATCAACCCCAGCTGCAAAACTTTACATTGTTGGTCATAACAGGTGGGAGGGGACAAAGGTCCCACACATGTAAATCCATCCTCTCTTAATCTCCAATTGCCTTTCATTTTCCTATATTGCCTGCTGCCGAGCATCATTGGGAATAAGACGCTGAGACACATTTTTAATTAAGTGCAGTTTTAGCTTCATTGAATTTATAAAAACACAATGGGAGAAAAGAGAGAGGTATTTTTCCTGTCTCATTAATCACAGTGCTACCATGTCTGATACGGCAGTACAGGGAAGAGAACCAGGCTGCAACTGTGGAGTGGAATATTTGAACATCTCAGCACTGATGTGTGCAAAGCGGAGTGTTTGTCTGCAGGGGAGGCTTTGAAATTTCATCCACTCCAGCCCTTTTAACTCGGCAGAGGGAATGTGTGTCTCGCTCTAGTTGGCCAGTGGCTGTTACGGGGGCTCCGTGCCCCCACACCTCCTATCCCCCTTCTCCATCACCCCCCTCCTCACCACCATTTCATGACCTGCTCTGTGTCAGATAGTTTAATGTGAAATTGCTTTTCTTTCAAATTTCCCCCTGGAAACGCAGGTCACTGCAAAATGTTACATCTCATAATGGCATGTTATTGTTGTTCTTTCATATGAGTCCTTACCTTAGAAGTGGAGGATTCCAGTGGCATGCTGAGGTTACAGACAGCTGTTTCTCCCTGCCCTGTTCCTGCCCGTCTCTGATTCCAGTGGCATGCTGAGGTTACAGACAGCTGTTTCTCCCTGCCCTGTTCCTGCCTGTCTCTGATTCCAGTGGCATGCTGAGGTTACAGACAGCTGTTTCTCCCTGCCCTGTTCCTGCCTGTCTCTGATTCCAGTACCATGCTGAGGTTACAGACAGCTGTTTCTCCCTGCCCTGTTCCTGCCTGTCTCTGATTCCAGTACCATGCTAAGGTTACAGACAGCTGTATCTCCCTGCCCTGTTCCTGCCCGTCTCTGATTCCAGTACCATGCTAAGGTTACAGACAGCTGTTTCTCCCTGCCCTGCTCCTGCCTGTCTCTGATTCCAGTACCATGCTAAGGTTACAGACAGCTGTTTCTCCCTGCCCTGTTCCTGCCCGTCTCTGATTCCAGTACCATGCTAAGGTTACAGACAGCTGTTTCTCCCTGCCCTGTTCCTGCCCGTCTCTGATTCCAGTACCATGCTAAGGTTACAGACAGCTGTTTCTCCCTGCCCTGTTCCTGCCTGTCTCTGATTCCAGTACCATGCTAAGGTTACAGACAGCTGTTTCTCCCTGCCCTGTTCCTGCCCGTCTCTGATTCCAGTGGCATGCTGAGGTTACAGACAGCTGTTTCTCCCTGCCCTGTTCCTGCCTGTCTCTGATTCCAGTGGCATGCTGAGGTTACAGACAGCTGTTTCTCCCTGCCCTGTTCCTGCCCGTCTCTGATTCCAGTACCATGCTAAGGTTACAGACAGCTGTTTCTCCCTGCCCTGTTCCTGCCCGTCTCTGATTCCAGTGGCATGCTGAGGTTACAGACAGCTGTTTCTCCCTGCCCTGTTCCTGCCCGTCTCTGATTCCAGTGGCATGCTGAGGTTACAGACAGCTGTATCTCCCTGCCCTGTTCCTGCCCGTCTCTGATTCCAGTGGCATGCTGAGGTTACAGACAGCTGTATCTCCCTGCCCTGTTCCTGCCCGTCTCTGATTCCAGTGGCATGCTGAGGTTACAGACAGCTGTTTCTCCCTGCCCTGCTCCTGCCCGTCTCTGATTCCAGTGGCATGCTGAGGTTACAGACAGCTGTTTCTCCCTGCCCTGCTCCTGCCCGTCTCTGATTCCAGTGGCATGCTGAGGTTACAGACAGCTGTATCTCCCTGCCCTGCTCCTGCCCGTCTCTGATTCCAGTGGCATGCTGAGGTTACAGACAGCTGTTTCTCCCTGCCCTGCTCCTGCCCGTCTCTGATTCCAGTGGCATGCTGAGGTTACAGACAGCTGTTTCTCCCTGCCCTGCTCCTGCCCGTCTCTGATTCCAGTGGCATGCTAAGGTTACAGACAGCTGTATCTCCCTGCCCTGTTCCTGCCCGTCTCTGATTCCAGTACCATGCTAAGGTTACAGACAGCTGTTTCTCCCTGCCCTGCTCCTGCCCGTCTCTGATTCCAGTGGCATGCTGAGGTTACAGACAGCTGTTTCTCCCTGCCCTGTTCCTGCCCGTCTCTGATTCCAGTGGCATGCTGAGGTTACAGACAGCTGTTTCTCCCTGCCCTGCTCCTGCCCGTCTCTGATTCCAGTGGCATGCTGAGGTTACAGACAGCTGTTTCTCCCTGCCCTGCTCCTGCCCGTCTCTGATTCCAGTGGCATGCTAAGGTTACAGACAGCTGTTTCTCCCTGCCCTGCTCCTGCCCGTCTCTGATTCCAGTACCATGCTAAGGTTACAGACAGCTGTTTCTCCCTGCCCTGCTCCTGCCCGTCTCTGATTCCAGTACCATGCTAAGGTTACAGACAGCTGTTTCTCCCTGCCCTGCTCCTGCCTGTCTCTGATTCCAGTGGCATGCTAAGGTTACAGACAGCTGTTTCTCCCTGCCCTGCTCCTGCCTGTCTCTGATTCCAGTACCATGCTAAGGTTACAGACAGCTGTTTCTCCCTGCCCTGCTCCTGCCTGTCTCTGATTCCAGTACCATGCTAAGGTTACAGACAGCTGTTTCTCCCTGCCCTGTTCCTGCCTGTCTCTGATTCCAGTACCATGCTAAGGTTACAGACAGCTGTATCTCCCTGCCCTGTTCCTGCCCGTCTCTGATTCCAGTACCATGCTAAGGTTACAGACAGCTGTTTCTCCCTGCCCTGCTCCTGCCTGTCTCTGATTCCAGTGGCATGCTAAGGTTACAGACAGCTGTTTCTCCCTGCCCCGCTCCTGCCTGTCTCTGATTCCAGTGGCATGCTAAGGTTACAGACAGCTGTTTCTCCCTGCCCTGTTCCTGCCCGTCTCTGATTCCAGTGGCATGCTAAGGTTACAGACAGCTGTATCTCCCTGCCCTGTTCCTGCCCGTCTCTGATTCCAGTGGCATGCTAAGGTTACAGACAGCTGTATCTCCCTGCCCTGTTCCTGCCTGTCTCTGATTCCAGTGGCATGCTAAGGTTACAGACAGCTGTATCTCCCTGCCCTGTTCCTGCCCGTCTCTGATTCCAGTACCATGCTAAGGTTACAGACAGCTGTTTCTCCCTGCCCCGCTCCTGCCTGTCTCTGATTCCAGTGGCATGCTAAGGTTACAGACAGCTGTTTCTCCCTGCCCTGTTCCTGCCCGTCTCTGATTCCAGTGGCATGCTAAGGTTACAGACAGCTGTTTCTCCCTGCCCCGCTCCTGCCCGTCTCTGATTCCAGTACCATGCTAAGGTTACAGACAGCTGTTTCTCCCTGCCCTGTTCCTGCCCGTCTCTGATTCCAGTGGCATGCTAAGGTTACAGACAGCTGTATCTCCCTGCCCTGTTCCTGCCCGTCTCTGATTCCAGTGGCATGCTAAGGTTACAGACAGCTGTTTCTCCCTGCCCCGTTCCTGCCCGTCTCTGATTCCAGTACCATGCTAAGGTTACAGACAGCTGTTTCTCCCTGCCCCGTTCCTGCCCGTCTCTGATTCCAGTACCATGCTAAGGTTACAGACAGCTGTTTCTCCCTGCCCTGTTCCTGCCCGTCTCTGATTCCAGTGGCATGCTAAGGTTACAGACAGCTGTTTCTCCCTGCCCGTTCCTGCCTGTCTCTGATTCCAGTACCATGCTAAGGTTACAGACAGCTGTTTCTCCCTGCCCCGTTCCTGCCCGTCTCTGATTCCAGTACCATGCTAAGGTTACAGACAGCTGTTTCTCCCTGCCCTGTTCCTGCCCGTCTCTGATTCCAGTACCATGCTAAGGTTACAGACAGCTGTTTCTCCCTGCCCCGCTCCTGCCCGTCTCTGATTCCAGTACCATGCTAAGGTTACAGACAGCTGTTTCTCCCTGCCCCGCTCCTGCCTGTCTCTGATTCCAGTACCATGCTAAGGTTACAGACAGCTGTTTCTCCCTGCCCCGTTCCTGCCCGTCTCTGATTCCAGTGGCATGCTAAGGTTACAGACAGCTGTTTCTCCCTGCCCCGCTCCTGCCTGTCTCTGATTCCAGTGGCATGCTAAGGTTACAGACAGCTGTTTCTCCCTGCCCCGCTCCTGCCTGTCTCTGATTCCAGTGGCATGCTAAGGTTACAGACAGCTGTTTCTCCCTGCCCTGCTCCTGCCTGTCTCTGATTCCAGTGGCATGCTAAGGTTACAGACAGCTGTTTCTCCCTGCCCTGTTCCTGCCCGTCTCTGATTCCAGTGGCATGCTAAGGTTACAGACAGCTGTTTCTCCCTGCCCTGTTCCTGCCCGTCTCTGATTCCAGTGGCATGCTAAGGTTACAGACAGCTGTTTCTCCCTGCCCTGTTCCTGCCTGTCTCTGATTCCAGTGGCATGCTAAGGTTACAGACAGCTGTTTCTCCCTGCCCCGCTCCTGCCTGTCTCTAATTCCAGTACCATGCTAAGGTTACAGACAGCTGTTTCTCCCTGCCCCGTTCCTGCCCGTCTCTGATTCCAGTGGCATGCTAAGGTTACAGACAGCTGTTTCTCCCTGCCCCGCTCCTGCCCGTCTCTGATTCCAGTACCATGCTAAGGTTACAGACAGCTGTTTCTCCCTGCCCTGTTCCTGCCTGTCTCTGATTCCAGTGGCATGCTAAGGTTACAGACAGCTGTTTCTCCCTGCCCTGCTCCTGCCTGTCTCTGATTCCAGTGGCATGCTAAGGTTACAGACAGCTGTTTCTCCCTGCCCTGTTCCTGCCCGTCTCTGATTCCAGTGGCATGCTAAGGTTACAGACAGCTGTTTCTCCCTGCCCTGTTCCTGCCCGTCTCTGATTCCAGTGGCATGCTGAGGTTACAGACAGCTGTTTCTCCCTGCCCTGTTCCTGCCTGTCTCTGATTCCAGTGGCATGCTAAGGTTACAGACAGCTGTTTCTCCCTGCCCTGTTCCTGCCCGTCTCTGATTCCAGTACCATGCTAAGGTTACAGACAGCTGTTTCTCCCTGCCCCGCTCCTGCCTGTCTCTGATTCCAGTGGCATGCTAAGGTTACAGACAGCTGTTTCTCCCTGCCCTGTTCCTGCCCGTCTCTGATTCCAGTGGCATGCTAAGGTTACAGACAGCTGTTTCTCCCTGCCCCGCTCCTGCCCGTCTCTGATTCCAGTACCATGCTAAGGTTACAGACAGCTGTTTCTCCCTGCCCTGTTCCTGCCCGTCTCTGATTCCAGTGGCATGCTAAGGTTACAGACAGCTGTTTCTCCCTGCCCCGCTCCTGCCCGTCTCTGATTCCAGTGGCATGCTAAGGTTACAGACAGCTGTTTCTCCCTGCCCCGTTCCTGCCCGTCTCTGATTCCAGTACCATGCTAAGGTTACAGACAGCTGTTTCTCCCTGCCCCGTTCCTGCCCGTCTCTGATTCCAGTACCATGCTAAGGTTACAGACAGCTGTTTCTCCCTGCCCCGTTCCTGCCCGTCTCTGATTCCAGTGGCATGCTAAGGTTACAGACAGCTGTTTCTCCCTGCCCCGTTCCTGCCTGTCTCTGATTCCAGTACCATGCTAAGGTTACAGACAGCTGTTTCTCCCTGCCCCGTTCCTGCCCGTCTCTGATTCCAGTACCATGCTAAGGTTACAGACAGCTGTTTCTCCCTGCCCCGTTCCTGCCCGTCTCTGATTCCAGTACCATGCTAAGGTTACAGACAGCTGTTTCTCCCTGCCCCGCTCCTGCCCGTCTCTGATTCCAGTACCATGCTAAGGTTACAGACAGCTGTTTCTCCCTGCCCCGTTCCTGCCTGTCTCTGATTCCAGTACCATGCTAAGGTTACAGACAGCTGTTTCTCCCTGCCCCGTTCCTGCCCGTCTCTGATTCCAGTGGCATGCTAAGGTTACAGACAACTGTTTCTCCCTGTCCCGCTCCTGCCTGTCTCTGATTCCAGTACCATGCTAAGGTTACAGACAGCTGTTTCTCCCTGCCCTGCTCCTGCCCGTCTCTGATTCCAGTGGCATGCTAAGGTTACAGACAGCTGTTTCTCCCTGCCCTGCTCCTGCCCGTCTCTGATTCCAGTACCATGCTAAGGTTACAGACAGCTGTTTCTCCCTGCCCTGCTCCTGCCTGTCTCTGATTCCAGTACCATGCTAAGGTTACAGACAGCTGTTTCTCCCTGCCCTGCTCCTGCCCGTCTCTGATTCCAGTACCATGCTAAGGTTACAGACAGCTGTATCTCCCTGCCCTGCTCCTGCCTGTCTCTGATTCCAGTACCATGCTAAGGTTACAGACAGCTGTTTCTCCCTGCCCCGCTCCTGCCTGTCTCTGATTCCAGTGGCATGCTAAGGTTACAGACAGCTGTTTCTCCCTGCCCTGCTCCTGCCTGTCTCTGATTCCAGTGGCATGCTAAGGTTACAGACAGCTGTTTCTCCCTGCCCTGTTCCTGCCCGTCTCTGATTCCAGTGGCATGCTAAGGTTACAGACAGCTGTTTCTCCCTGCCCCGCTCCTGCCTGTCTCTGATTCCAGTACCATGCTAAGGTTACAGACAGCTGTTTCTCCCTGCCCTGCTCCTGCCTGTCTCTGATTCCAGTACCATGCTAAGGTTACAGACAGCTGTTTCTCCCTGCCCTGCTCCTGCCTGTCTCTGATTCCAGTGGCATGCTAAGGTTACAGACAGCTGTTTCTCCCTGCCCCGCTCCTGCCTGTCTCTGATTCCAGTGGCATGCTAAGGTTACAGACAGCTGTTTCTCCCTGCCCTGTTCCTGCCCGTCTCTGATTCCAGTGGCATGCTAAGGTTACAGACAGCTGTTTCTCCCTGCCCTGTTCCTGCCCGTCTCTGATTCCAGTACCATGCTAAGGTTACAGACAGCTGTTTCTCCCTGCCCCGTTCCTGCCCGTCTCTGATTCCAGTACCATGCTAAGGTTACAGACAGCTGTTTCTCCCTGCCCCGCTCCTGCCTGTCTCTGATTCCAGTACCATGCTAAGGTTACAGACAGCTGTTTCTCCCTGCCCCGTTCCTGCCCGTCTCTGATTCCAGTGGCATGCTAAGGTTACAGACAGCTGTTTCTCCCTGCCCCGCTCCTGCCTGTCTCTGATTCCAGTACCATGCTAAGGTTACAGACAGCTGTTTCTCCCTGCCCCGCTCCTGCCTGTCTCTGATTCCAGTACCATGCTAAGGTTACAGACAGCTGTTTCTCCCTGCCCCGTTCCTGCCCGTCTCTGATTCCAGTGGCATGCTAAGGTTACAGACAGCTGTATCTCCCTGCCCCGCTCCTGCCCGTCTCTGATTCCAGTCGTGCCCATGGTAACCCTGCTGAAAAATTTATCAACACCACTCTATGATTACTCTATACATTAGCGGGGCTTAAATTTAATTTGTTGGCAGGGCCCGGCGGTAAAGCTATGGGCCTGGCCTATCAGAGGCACTTTGTAAAGGCCCTGAAAGAGCCTCCTGGGGTGATCCTATCAGTCAGACACACTGACTGTCAGCAGACACGCTCTGTTAGTCAGCAGCACTGTGGCCCTCCCAAGCCCAGACGCTGGCGCTCAGCGCTCCACTGGGGCAGGGCTGTGGGCATCGTGGCTCCCCACCTGCCAATCAAACACCCAGCCAGGACCACGACCTCTGGCTCCCTGTTGAAATGGATGCTCTTCAACAGGTGATCCAACAGACAAGACTATATACCCATAGCAAGGCCACAGCACCAATAGATACATATAGTACTGTAATGCTAGCACAGTACACTTATTATGTTAGCAAATCCTGATGGGGTATTTGACCTTAACTATGTATGGTCATTTGCCTTGATGATTCACATGAATCTAAAGCTACTGCTGATATCTCTTAGGTGGCTATAACATGACCATACATACTGTGAAGGAGAAGGTATGTCTAAATGTAAAGGGTTTCACTGAAAATGTCTAATGTGTTGAGACCAAAAGCCTTTTCTCCCCAGCAGTCAAGGAGAAAGGGTTGTTGCTAGTTGGTGTATATATGCATTTCTCTTGCCTTTTGAAATGTGTAGCTAGTATTTTTAGCTTTTTCAACTGGCTTGAGCTCAGGCCTGTCGAGGCTGCTTTTATCAGAGCTCACAGTCACAGTACAGGCGGAAAAAATGTATGTTTTTAGAGGTTTTCCCAGGGAGAAATGTTTCAACTGGTTACAAAAAAAATAACAAGAAGCACTTACACTGCTGTGCGGCTTTAATTGGGATCCATTTTCATTTCAAACGTTTTTAAAATATCTGGAATGGAACACACACTGTAAAGTGCTGTACAAATCTTCCCAGATACATTACTTTGTCAGAGTCAGATTGGTTCAAGGCATATGTGTTCATAACGTGTACCTTGGAACATAATAGCCCAGCTCCACCATTCAACACAGAACCATGTAGTGGCCCTTACTCACAATATAACGTGAGAAGGGGGTCAAAGGTTGACAATGACTTTCAGTTCTACCAGACTTCAATGAATAGGGAAGCAGGGACATGCATGTATCCGTGGAGAAATGCAATTTTCGATTTCATAATGTTTGATAATCTCCATGTCAAACCAGACTAACCAGATTCCTCACCTGTCACCTTACACTGTTAGAAAAAAAAATGCTATCTGGAACCTAAAATGGTTATTTCGCTGTCTTCGGTAGGAGAACCCTTTAAAGAACCCTTTTTGGTTCCAGGTAGAAAGAAACCTTTTGGTTCAAAGTATAACTATTTTGGGTTCCCTGTAGAACCCTTAACACAGAGGGTTCTACATGGAACTTAAAAGGGTTCTACATGGACTTTGAAAGGGTTCTACCTGGAACCAAAAAGGGTTATCCTATGGGGACAGCCGAAGAACCCTTTTGGCACCCTTTTTTCTAAAATTGTAAACTTAACCATTCATTCATTCATTTGATCAATTAATGGCACCCAGAGGACGCAATGGGGACACATCCGCCCCCCAGTGACACGTGAAATATAGACTGATAATGCCTCTGCCTCCTTAACACTGCTCACGACCACCTCTCTGTCTGACAGGCTGGCCTACCGCATGTGTCATAATGAGAGGATCTCCTCTCCGTCAGTTCGGTGTACCTTAAAATGCTGTCTGAATTTCTGTGAGGAAAAAATCCCCAGATTAAGAATTTGCCCTAGACTCAGGGGAACCGATGAGCGCTTTCCCTTTGTGTGCAAATAACAATCGCCGGAATGTCAGCTCTTTCCGCCGTCCGATTCAGAGCCATCCCAGTGTTTCTTCCTCTTCTTCTGATGGCTGGGTGTGTGTTAGATCTGTCCCTGAGGCGGTGTTACAGAGAAGAGCATCTCAGCATAAATACCAGTTATCTCCACCACCTACCTCCACCTCCTCCACCACTACCTACCTCCACCTACCTCCACCACCACCTACCTCCACCTCCTCCACCACTACGACCTACCTCCACCACCCCCTACCTCCACCTCCTCCACCACCACCTACCACCACCTCCTCCACCACCACCTACCTCCACCACCACGACCTATTTCCACCACCACATACCTCCACCTCCTCCACCACCATCTACCTCCACCTACCTCCACCACCACATACCTCCACCTACCTCCACCACCACATACCACCACATACCTCCGCCTACCTCCACCACCACCTACCTCAACCACCACGACCTATTTCCACCACCACATACCTCCACCTCCTCCACCACCATCTACCTTCACCTACCTCCACCACCACATACCTCCACCTACCTCCACCACCACCTACCTCCACCTCCTCCACCACCACCTACCTCCACCTACCTCCACCACCACCTACCTCCACCACTACCACCTACCTCCACCACCTACCTCCACCACCACTTCCTACCTCCACCACTACCACCTACCTCGACCACCTACCTCCACCTACCTCCACCACCTACCTCCACCACCACTTCCTACCTCCACCACCACCTACCCCCACCTACCTCCACCACCACCTACCTCCACCTACCTCCACCACCACTTTCTACCTCCACCACCTACCTCCACCTCCACCTACCTCCACCACCACCTACCTCCACCACCACCTACCTCCACCACCACTTCCTACCTCCACCACCACCACCTACCTCCATCACCACCACCTACATCCATCACCACCACCTACCTCCACCACCACTTCCTACCTCCACCACCACTACCTACCACCACCAACTACCTCCAGCTACCTCCACCACCACCTACCCCCACCACCACTACCACCTACCTCCACCACCTTCCTCCACCACCACTACCTACCACCACCACCTACCTCCACCACCACTATCTACCTCCACCATTACCTACCTCCACCTCCTCCACCACCACCTACCACCACCTACCTCCACCACTACCAACTACCTCCACCACCTAGATCCACCACCACTTCCTAACTCCACCACCACCAACACCACCACCTACGTCCGCCACCACCGCCTACCTCCACCACCACCACCACCTACCTCCAACCTACCTCCACCACCTACCTCCACCATCATCTACCTCCACCACCACCTACCTCCACCACCACCACCTACCTCCACCACCACAACCTTCCACCACCCCCTACCTCCACCACCAGCACCACCTACCACCTACCTCCACCACCACCATCTACTTCCACCACCACCACCTACCTCCACCACCACAACCTTCCACCACCTACCTCCACCACCACAACGTACCACCACACCTACCTCCACCACCACAACCTTCCACCACCATCTACCTCCACCACCACCACCTACCTCCACCACCACCACCTACCTCCACCACCACCACCTACCTCCACCACCACCATCTACCTCCACCACCACCACCACCACCACCACCACCACCTACCTCCACCACCACCATCTACCTCCACCACCATCACCTACCTCCACCACCATCACCTACCTCCACCACCTACCTCCACCATCACCTACCTCCACCACCACCATCTACCTCCTCCACCATCACCTACCTCCACCACCACCACCTACCTCCACCACCACCATCTACCTCCACCTCCACCATCACCTACCTCCACCACCACCACCTACCTCCACCACCACCATCTACCTCCACCACCATCTACCTCCACCTCCACCATCCACCTCCACCACCATCACCTACCTCCACCACCACCATCTACCTCCACCTCCACCACCACCATCCACCTCCACCACCATCACCTACCTCCACCTCCACCACCACCATCTACCTCCACCACCACCACCTACCTCCACCACCACCATATACCTCCACCACAACCACCACCTACCTCCACCACCACCTACCCCCACCAGCCTATTAGAGGGAGATGAGGAGGAGCTCTTGCATTGTCTCTCCCTCTCAGTTGTTCACTTTGAATTATTTAATTACTTTGCTTGAGACTTGAGCAATTATACCTCGCGCTGCGTATCTGTTAATTATATCTGACCTCACGTTCCCGCTGTTCTATTAATTGTTCACCGAGATGACATTCTTAGATAACTGTCAGTGTCATATTCACATTGTACAGTACAATGTAATAGGAAGATGGAATAGGGAGATTTAATATTGCAGGTTGGTTCTGCGTAGCTCGGTAGCGGTTAGCGTTGCCTTCTTGCTGTCGTCCATATTCCCGGTGGGGCCATAATGGTACTGATGCCCCCTGGTTCGTCCTCTTAACCCGAGCCCTGCCATGGTTGCCATTGGTTACCCATGTGCCTCAGAGCCCATGTGCACAGGAATGTTTTGTTAATTATAACTGATGTTCAGAGACCTCCAATCTCTGATCCCCCGTCCATGTTGTGCGCTGCATGCAGATGTTGCCAATGAATTTCAATCAGCCTGGCACCTCTAAAAACTGCATGCTTAAAACTCCTGGAGTACATGTCTCTAAAACACACTCAGTGTTTCTAGCCCTTCTACATCCGTTGAGTGTTTGTAGCTTAATTGCATCCATTCCCTAAAAGTGCTGTTTGAAATTGCTGCTGCTGTTGTTTCCTTTTGCTACCCGTCATTCATTTTGGTAAGCAACCCCTTCATTCATTTTGGTAAGCAACCCCTTCATTCATTTTGGTAAGCAACCCCTTCATTCATTTTGGTAAGCAACCCCTTCATTCATTTTGGTAAGCAACCCCTTCATTCATTTTGGTAAGCAACCCCTTCATTCATTTTGGTAAGCAACCCCTTCATTCATTTTGGTAAGCAACCCCTTCATTCATTTTGGTAAGCAACCCCTTCATTCATTTTGGTAAGCAACCCCTTCATTCATTTTAGTAAGCAACCCCTTCATTCATTTTGGTAAGCAACCCCTTCATTAATTTTGGTAAGCAACCCCTTCATTCATTTTGGTAAGCAACCCCTTCATTCATTTTGGTAAGCAACCCCTTCATTCATTGGTATTCAGCTTGAGGTGGCGCGAGCGTCAATCTGTTTAAGAGCGTGGAGGGGGGATGGCACCTTTCGGTTAAGGCTGCCTGGCCATCCTGGAGCGCTGGGTGCGTATGCTCGGACAGCTGACCTTAGAGTTAGTGAGTGTCGCCATGGAGGAACCCGGAGCTCAGTAACATGCCCTCCGGCCCTCTCTCCCTCCCTGCCTCCCTCCCTCCCTCCCTGCCTCCTTCCCTGCCTCCCTCCCTCCCTGCTTTCATCCCTCCCCGCCTGTCTGCCTGCATTGCTGCCCGGCTTGAGGGGAAGGGAGGGGTGTATGGCTGGAGCTGCAGCCACAATCCATTACTTTTACCTAAGCAAGGGGAGAAAAAGGAGGGAGAGAGAGATTGAGTTAAGGGCTAGGGCACCTCAGAGTCCTGTCTTCTGCATGCTAATTTAGCTAGCCGCTACGAGAGGGATCAGAATCCTCTGGCTGAGACGTGGCCTCTCAACCCACCAGGCCTGGATATCCCCTACCCCTTTGCATTACTATAGAACAGCTACAGTGTGTTCTCTACATATAGCTAGCAGACTAAAGTCAACCTCTATGATATGTAGAGATTTCTGCTCCGTGAAAAATGGAGCCAGAAAAATGTTGGATACACTGATCTTATTATCCATGACCATACTAATGATAACTCAAAATGCAGAGTTTCACAAAATGCTCTCTGGTTTGGTTAATTGGTCTCAGTGATGGTATTTACGCTGGGGAATGACTGGTTTATTTTAAACATGTTATTTCTTCATTAAACTTGTTTGACTTTTTTGTGCGAGACCCTGGCACTGTCGTAGTTGCATATTGCTGAAATGTAGCTGAATTATAATGGTTGAATTACGCTGTCCTCCGTTACCGTCCACTGAATTGTCACATCTCCTGCCTTTCTTCAGTGGTCATTGTTCTGATTCCATCTCCCATGCAGGCTAGACAGACAACCCGATGAGCGTTTGTGCCCGAGCAATGAGACGCGGGGTGATTGTGAGCCACTGCTGAAAGCTATCACTATCCGAGTGGAAAATACACATGACAACTGGTTTACAGGTTCCAAATGAGAACCCACCACGAACGGGGGAAAGCCACCCGGGATTGGTACACACCGACATTGATACATTTCATCAAAGGTTCTGTGCTGAGGTGTGTCTAATCTTTGCTGTGCCTCTCGGTGAGGTAGGACCCCGACACTCTCTCATTATTTGACGACAAAACATTCACAGTGTGTATTCAGCCGGGTTCAGCCAGCCACAATACACTCCCCACATACACAAGTCCCCTGTGTGGGATCATAAAGTGGCTCTATAGCCCAGCTTTAAAGGGGCCGGCAGTTAAAATGCAGCCACATCCACTCCCCCACTTTAACCAGAGAGTGGTTGAATAGAGAACTAAATAAAACAGCCTGTCAATAGCCTTTCATTTTGAATAGAGAACAAATGCAATTCAATAGCCTGGTAATGGCCTACATTTTCCTCCAGACTCTTGATATTGATTTGATGGCTTAATTTGACTTTGGCAGGTGGGATGCGATTGGCAATGTATACAGCTGCATGCAATTTACCCCAAACAACACAATAAACAACAAATATGCAGTCGTTCGACAACACAACTGTTTTCCATGGCACTGCATCCTGGGCCATCTGAATGTATTGGACCACATGGGGATCTGTTGGCAGGTCCAGGCTCCACGTTTACACCCAAAATGTTATTTTGATTTCGCCGACACTAAGATAATGTTTCATAACACACAGTCAGTCATAAATTAGCCCATCTGTCTTTTTGAGCGCCTCAGTATTCATCAAATCTGTCTCTGTGTCTCCGTGTGCTGGGTCTCTCTCTGTTCTCTCTATCTTCTCTCTCTCTTTCTCCCTCTGTCTGCTTGACCACAGTGACTCGTTCTCGCTCCACACGGAGTTACTGATGGCTGTCAGCTCAATGAGCTAGTTCTCCTGAGATTGCATTTGAGCCAAATTCCTGATCCTTTCTCATCCTCCTCTTCCTCATTCTTTTTTTGCTCTTTCTCTCTCCCTCTTACAGACGCACACACACACACACACACACACACACACACACACACACACACACACACACACACACACACACACACACACACACACACACACACACACACACACACACACACACACACACACACACACACACAGAACATTATCCAGTTTGGCTGTACGATATTCAAAATGAATCATTGGGAACTGTGTGAAAGTGAGTGGATGGTCGATGTGTCACTCACTCCCATCAGCTTATTCATATAGACAACTATTCAATGAGTGCAGTCTGCAGCTGATTCCAGTCACATCAGCAACCCTAATGGAACCAGTCCCATTGGCTGACTACTGCATATGATGGGAAATCAATCTTCCTATTTTTTATACAGCTTGGTCTATTATGCCAACACGAGTCTTGAAAAGACAGCTTGTCTTATTTAACATGATGTTTGACAGATATTTTTACCCTTCGTGATCTAGTGAAACCGTACACAGATGAAATGTTTTTGTTTTCTCTACATTTAATTACATTTAGCAAAATAGTTGTGTTGTTTTATCAAGGTATTTATTGACATAGTATAAATCTATACTGAAAAATAAAGTGCGACCAACATTTGTGTTAATTAAGTAGGAATGAAATTCTGTGTAATTATTTTTCCAATGGCTGCCATATTCATGAGTGTATTTCTCCAGACAATCCCATACAGAACAGGCTGTTAGCTACTGTACGTCTCACAGTACAGGAATACAGACTTGTTAAGCTCTCTCTCATCTGGTAGCTGTGCCGCCACCCGTCCTCTGTCTCTTTCTTGTCATCAAAGGGGAGGGGAGAAGTCTTTACACAAGAAGACTCCTAGTGAGTGTGACTCTTAAGTCTTACCTAGGTGAGCAGTTTTGATCAGTGTCTGAATATTTAAAATATAATTTCAATGGGAGACGGGTTTGAGGGAGTTAAATTCTCAGTCGAGAGTCAAACCCTGTCTGGCTCATGTCATGCTAATGATCTTTTTCTTCTCTGTCGCTGTCAAAACAGAGGCACTTCTTTCATTGTTTTTAATGTTGTTTTCTCTTCCCTCACAAGTATTTCATAAAGGAGTGCGGGGAACGATGATGCCTAGATAGAAATCCTGTGTCATTTACATGACTGATTACAGTGCAATTTCACACTTATTTGCATGGCTATACTGAACATCCTCGCAGAACTAATGGATTGTTGGAGGGAGCGGCTGCCTGTTCAAGGCTAGCTAACACTGGCCATGCAAATGAGCAGAGAGACACTGATGGTGTGCTTTATTAAGCTCAGGAGTATCTGCTCAATAAGACACATTCAGAGCTGCAGCCTGCATGCCTCTCTCCCTCTCCCCTCTCTCTCTCTCTCTCTCTCTCTCTCTCTCTCTCTCTCTCTCTCTCTCTCTCTCTCTCTCTCTCTCTCTCTCTCTCTCTCTCTCTCTCTCCCTCTCTCTCT